>NC_142506.1:26237500-26537500 GCF_057876585.1 Rhinolophus sinicus | reverse complement strand
AGAGATCTAAATGATTTAGAAGCTGAAGGGTAAGCAGGTTCTTTCCATGGTCAGGAATATGCTCTTTCTTTTTCCTTGTGCACTATTGTTGCATCAGCCAATTTTATGGGCTTTTTAAAGGAGTGGCTTTGTGTCTTCATTCTCTCAAACATATTCTTAGAAGTGCAGTTCTGTATTGTAGAAAATAGATTTTACTATCTAACCGATTATAGAAAGCTTTTTATCCAAACAGATTAATTTCCTCTTTCCCCGTCTTTGTTTTAAATTTATTTAAGCTTCAGGTTGAGTTAGTGATCTGTCATATTATTTTCTTTCTTGCTGCCTTATTCCTAGATACACAAGATGTTACTATGCCTTGTATATAGTAACAAGACAGGTTGCTGTTAAAATATTTAACTCAGCACAGTATGAATCTGAATTTTTCAAAGAGTTTTTGAAATTTTCAGGAGCTGTGTTTGGAATCGTGGCAGATTTCTTAAAAACATTTTAGATCCTCCACTCACCAACAGCTCATAAAAAGATCAGATCTACCTGACCACTCCCACCCCCACCCTTGGATCCCTCACTGTAATTCTTCATAGGCAACCACATATTTTAAAAACAAAACTAAAAACAAAGAAAAAAGGAACGATTTCCACAACCTAATTTAGAACTGCCTCAATTGTGTTACAGTTAATTCTCCCAAGAGCTCTGGGAAGCTTGATGGAATGGAATTTCCCCCTTCACCATGAGCCAAATCTCCATATGGTGCATGAATAATTCTCAAGTGCAATAGATAAAATAAATGGCCAAACTGACATTGTGTGTCTCTTCAGATATGGAAAGGAGGCCGCATAGAAAACGATACTATAGAACTAGGGAGTCTAATTTTCTGTCAGTGCGTATACACCATCGTCCCCAGCGCAGGACAGAGAAAGCAGAACTAAAGCACAGAGGCAGAAAGTGACCTCATGGGTTTACTGGTGAGACATGATCATCCACTCTTATCTTGCCTCTCACATTTTTTTAGGAATGCCATAACTTACATCTGTGTCACTCTCCTCTTCCCGTAGGTTTGGAACACAGATCAGTGTTAGAATAAGTTGGGGTGCAGTATTGCAATGCTCTTTCCTGGATCCTATTCCAGAGCTGTGGAATCTTTGGGATTGGGGCTTAAAAGTCTGCATTTTTATCAAACCTTCAGCATGACTCTAATTCGCACTAAATGTGGTTCCTATTAAAATAGAGGTTAGTGACTAAGACAGGGCAAAGAGAAAAATGGCAGAATCAACGTCAGGTACCGTGATTCCCTCTGCAAATGCAAAGGGACTCAGTATGTTTTTACTAACATTTTTTTTTACTTCTTTGATACTGGAGCCAAATGTTAGCCTGAGTCTAAGATAGAATGCTGGACTAGGAAAGATGGTGCTGGGTGACAGGTAAATTCTTTCTTTCTTTTTGCTATCAGAAAGTGTAGGGTAATAATAGCTAGAGGGGAGAATCAGATTGCACACTTTAGTTAACAGTAAATGACATCTCTTCATTGATTTAATTTCTTGCATTTTCTGGTATGATTTACTTGTTTATATTTTTCCAAGCCAAAAATAAAATATCTAGGTATATAAAGCAGAGAGTGTGGGCTGGCAGAATAATTTTCTGAACAGTGGCAGGAAAATATCTGAACTAGGAAAATATTAATATAAAAATCATTCATATATTTTGCTTCATGCTGACTATACTAGTTGTAAGTAGCAATGGGTCAATAGAAAAACAAAATAAAAAAAGCAAACCAAAAACAATCTGAAGAAATGTTAATTCATGTTTAAGGCAAATCTTTATTGAAAAACATATTTCTAGATTTTTCAAATTAGATGTATTTGTTTATGAAAGTTAGAAAACATGGATTCAAGAGCAACGCGAATTAAATATTCTTCAGGTGAAAATTTCCCTGTGTTTCTTGCCATGCACTGAATAGTAGGTAAATCGTGGTAAGTCTGAGATGCTGGTTTTTCTATTTGGAGGGAAGGGATGTGTATTTCTTTGTGTCAAACGAGAGGGTGGTTGGGGTGAGACACTTTCTAGGTTTTCATTAAGTATAGCTATCTCATCAACATTGAAATAAGACCCTCATAACTTAACCACCTTCAATACAGTTAGGAAATGCACGTTTACTCCTATAGTTTAAAGGAGAAAATGAAATTCTACTTAATTTGAAAAGAAGATACCAAGTCTGGTTTTTTTCCCATATCCGATGCCATAGAGACGCTTATGCTAGAAGTGCATGGGAATGTGCCTCGTGGAAGCTGTCACAGGGTTTATGATACAGATATTGCAGTGCTGCAGCAGCACAGGAGAGTGCATTTATGTGAGCCTTCCACCTTCTGCCTTACCCTATAACTTCTGCCTGGAAAGGTGCTTGCTTTTATTCTGTTGTAGGCTTTGCTGCCAATAAGGCGGAGGACATTTTCTTTTTAAGAGCTCCTTAGATGCTTCCTCCAGGTTGTGACTGCTGGAGCAGTGTGGATAAGCCAGCTTTGTTATCACTGGCACCCTACCTGCTCTCCTAATTCTCCAGAGAGTAAGTGTTCTTAAAAATATAGCTATATCAAGTGCCTCGGTGTCTTTAGACAGTCTTTTAATGTGCTAGTATAAAGTAAAAGTCTTTTTGAAGATATGTTTTATGGGGCAGTGCTTTCTGGGGCCTCTTGAGATGTTCACAGGTACTGAATCGAGGTACCTTGATGGTGGTTTAATGACACCATAGAATACTTGTTATAAAGTGCCCTTTTGATGTGCATCCCAGGGCATGTCACAATTAGAGCAGAGTAAACATGTTGATTTTGGTTTTACCTCCACACACAAAGCCCCCTTCGTCTTGTTAGGGTTTTGCAACTACAGATCTGCTGGAGGTTTTTTTTTCATTCCTTCAGAGATGAAAGAGATCTGCCGGAATGGAAATTTGGAAAAATGACACATACACCTGTGAAATTAGGCAAATTCTTATAAAGCTCTGATTCCAACCAATACGCGGGATCCACAACAATGCTTTGTTTTGTGTGAGGACTTTTTTTCTGGCTGTGCAAAGAACATGTGTGCAGGACTGTACAGGCTTGGGAAGAATATTCATCATTATTTACTGTGTCAAACCCAAACAGAGGGCCAAATTGGCCGCATTCCAGGAGCAGGAGGCCACACCTATTTGTGAAAAATGGAACGGATTTCTGTAGTTGCCCTCACTGTGACTATCTGGTTAAAGGTGGTGGTGCCAGGACATGCAGTTTTGTGAGCTGCATATGCGGGTTAACGATGAAGGTTGGCCATGGTGTTGCTCCATAAAGTCCCAGAGACGACACTTGGTTTGTGCACCCGCCTGATTATAATAAGGGGTTGGAGTGAGGCATGATGGGAGGAACAAATGTGTGATCTGGCTGGGAACTCCGGCTTCACACTGATTGTCACTGATTGATTAACCATCTCTCTCTGGCTGGGCAGAGCACCTTTCCTGTCTCATGAAATACTAGATCCTCAAAAGAGGAGGAGAACACTGTGTTGTTTGAAGGTCTTGGTCTTTAAGAGACTCAAACAGCACAATGTAATTTTAAAAACTGGTGATGCTGTCCCATTTGCATAAAGACTTTCTTTCTATACCGTAGCCAGACACGTGTGAGGGTTCTTTAGTAAAACAGCTCCCTGATCAATTGTTTGCGTCATCCGGGACTCCTGGAAAAGTATGGAGAAGTAACATTTGGGGTCAGCCTGAAGTGGTTAAGTGTCTTCCATGCCATTCCAGAATCATCTGAAACAATGTGATTTGAGAGCTTGCTGGGCTCTGGCAGGATTTTGGAGAATGATTAACCAGCACTATAATAAAAAGTAAACCTAACCTGCCACTGATCAGGAGTGACTACATTGAGTTTTCCAGGTGAAAAGTAGTTGGATCACAGACCATCAACTGCAGTACACAAAGTGTCTATTCATAGTTGAGGCATGGAGCCTGTTAATTGCAAAATATTGCAAGTGTATTGTGTCTCATTAATGACAATAATAAATATAATTTGTGCTGTTACAAAGTAACTTCTATATAACATTTATATTCTTGCACAGTTATTCACAAACTTAAGCATGTGTCAGAATCACCTGCAAGGTTTGTTAAAACACAGATCCCTGGGCCCCGCCCTCACTGCTTCTGAAATCAGATCTGTGGTGACTCAGATAATGAATTTTGAATTTCTAACAATGTTCTTCATGCTAATGCTGCTAGTCCAGGAATAACACTGGAGAGCCACTGTTTGCTGACAAACTTGTGATAAACCAATGAAGTCAGGCATCATTGTGAGAGCAGTTATTTAAAAAAACATTTTTTTTTTTTTCCAGGAGGTTCAATCAATATTAATTGCACATGTAAAGAATCATTTTAACAAGGCAGGGTCGGAAAGGGTGTCATTAAAATGAAGGATTGGAAAATAGAAATTAATCTATTTGATGAGATGAGGGTTAGATTAGAATTTTATTAGTTAAGAAGAAAACAAGTTTATAGACAGTAACGAAAACCTGATGCAAATATTTTTGTTGATTTTCTCCTCTAAATTTTTTTCCCAAAATCTTTGCAGTTAACTGATAATTTTCCTTCATTTCCTGCGTGTAGCAATATGCATACAGAATGTTTTCATGTAAGACAAATATGTTGTATATGAGACCAAGAGATGCATACTGAATGTTTTTAAGGACAATGCTTGATTCATGAAATTTGCCTTACGAAATTGTTTACGAAAGTTAGTCATCAGAGTTCTTTGCTTAGCATTCATTATTTGGCTAGTGATTCTGTTATTATTATTGACTTTTTTTAAGTCAACAAATATATTGTATTTGATTTGCTCTGGAAAAAGAAATATGTATTTATTCTAGAGTCAAAAGACTACCTGTATATATCCCTTGTTTTCCTGTTCTTTTATCTATTTAAATAAAACAATTTTTAAAACAACATCTCTTTTGCTTATACTAACCTAACTTTGTTACATAGCTATGTAGGATGTTATCAACTAGTTTGCAGGATTTAGTTTTGTTAGATAAGAAGACTAGCTATATTTTCATGGTGCTTTGTAATTTGTAAAGAAAATGTATGTTTTTATGTACAAGTCTATAAAGTTATGTTTGGATTAATTCACTTTATAAATATTTCTCTGCCACATACCATGTATGTGAGTTTCTGTGGATAGGTTGAAAGCCTTTCATTTCTTGCTCATACCTAGTAACTTAAAAATCTAATTACTATAATCATATTCTGGGTAACACCTGAAGTTTTGTTGTGATAGTGATGTTGACTTTGGGGAAAACATTCCTCTTTGCCTGATCCCACTTCCCTGAACAAAGTTCTGGCAGTCTGAGGGTAAGTGGTCCCCGCTTTGAATAACCAGGAGAGATCCATGGGTTTCACACTGTTGAGTGGAATAAACTTTCTCCAACAATACAAATCATAATAAAGTTAAAGCTATGTGTTTAGACTTAAAAAAAAAAAAATGGCCGAGTGTTATCTCTCCTTGATTTAGTCTTCAATTATTACAGTTCAATTCAAATGAAAAAATACTTATTTGAGTATTATAATAAGTGCCATGGCTAAATGCAAGGTACCAGAGTTGCTGCTTCTAGTGGCAAATATAGGTAAGACAGACTTATAACAGGGGAAATAATAAAAACGCATGACTAGAATTTAGGATAGCTAAGAAGCCTTTCTTGCCCTCCCTATGTTAAAATGGAGTATCTTAAAAAAAAAAAAAAAAATAAATATATATATATATATATATATATATGTGTGTGTGTATATATATATATATATATAAATGTCATGCCTAATATGTATAAAGTTTGTCTCCTTAGCTAGATTATCTATTTCCTTTGGGCTTGGACTATCCATTTGGTACACTGCTGTTGTTCTAGTACCTAACAGAATGCCTGCCAGGTTCTTCACTCGCAATAAATACAGTTAAATAAAGAATGAATGAATGCATGAATGAATGAATACATGAAAGTCTCATAAAGAGAACAGAATAACATACAAGCCTTTCATCTTTTGTACTTATTACCAGCTAGGGGAATTTTACTATTGAAATACATCATCATCATATAAAATATAAGTTTTAGTAATGAATATACTTTCATATTTCTTTATGATAGGGTTACCAGCTTAATAAACCAAGAATAGCTTTATGGGGCTCTGGACTGAGACCTGATTACAAAATATTTGAATTTCAGTGCCATCACTGTCAGTAATTTCTTGGGTCAATGCACAAGGCATTTACTAATGAACGGAATTTTTTCAATGCCTGAGTTACTTCCTGAGAGTAAATTAGTCATTAGAGAGTCTAGTTCAAATTTGTCTGTATTTCCTCAACTGACTTTATTTTTCCTGTGATATCAGTGTTTAATCTGCTATGTAAGATTAGTTGCTGCTTGCTAGATTTATGTATGTTCTAAGCAAAATTGCCATTTTCTTGTTAGCGTTATTTAATTTGAAGGATTTCTAAACAAAGCATTTTAGGGGAAAAACATTTAAAGAATTTAAGTTCTTTTAAGATTTATATATAAGAAGTGTCAGTACTGCCATGTATAAAAATGGCCAAGAACATTGTAGCAAAGAATATTACTCTATTTTTATAAAATCAAAGAGTTCATTTTTTCCCCCTAAAGAAACAATTTGAATAAAACCCGACCCCCTTCCCTTCTTTTTACAATGGAATATGGTCAAATTCAAACCTCCATTAAAAATTCTCTAATATCTTTTTTTGCATTAACATTTCAAAACTCAATTTAAGTATGCACAGATCTCATTTTTAATAAACTTAACAAAATTCAGGTAATTTCCTTCAACTTTCTAGATTGAAGGACAGCAGTTGGTACAGATATAAAAAAGATGTGCAGCTATGAGCAAAGCCCAAAATCAATTATATATAAGAAATAACATAACACATGGAAAGAAATTAATCAAAAAGAAGAATTTCTACTATATAATTCTCTGGTCTGCTACCTGCAGGCAACAAACGCAAATGAAAAAAATCAACATTCTTCTGGCAGATAAGAGAAAAAATTAATAAAAATGTTTCCTTCCTACCAGATCCCCTGATGCAACTATTGTTAAAAGTGAGTGACTGCAGGAGGAACTTGCTCGTTTAAAATACTACTTTTTCAGACTAGAGAAATAAGGTTTTATTCTTGCTGTTAAGCTCAATTACATGAGTTAGTATGGATTCGCACTGTCCAAAGAGCATCCTTCTTCTTCGCCCCTTCTCATTAAACGGCTCTGTGGGATATGCACGAGACAAATGTAATAGGAACCAAGTGAGAAGCATTTTGTGGTGTGCCTACAGGGTAATGATTCGTAAGGAAGTCTGAGTGTTGCAGCTGAAAATTCTGAGAGGAACTACTAAGAGCCACAGATTATGCCCTGGATGAAATTAGTAAAAATATATTAGTACTCTAAAGACAGAAAGGTTCCTACTCCATAATGAGATGGGAGGGGCACCGTTTTGAGCATTTCTGCTTTTTATTTTAGAGGCATTTTTGTTTTCTATTTCTAAATGAATAAATAGAACATGAAACTAAAAATCTTTACTATTGGAAGGGCTTTATATTGTATATTTTATTAATACCATCCGAAGTTAACAAAGAAATATGAGGCTAGAATTCAGAGTATTAGGTAAAGGGCATTCAATTTAAATAACAGTTCAGTGCCTCATTTCCATCCCATATAGAAAAATGTTACATGAGTTTAGAATGGAAAGTTCTGTTTTAACTCCTTTTACCTGTCTATTAAAATACAGCACACTTGTATAGAGTTTTGACATATTTGTGTATTACATAAGAAATGTGAACCAGAATTTGTCCCTAGTTTATATTATCATATTTACCTTTGCAAAGGTAGCAATGCATGATAAATATGGAGCAATTATTATGTAATAATTAAAGCAAGATATTTGCTTAAATTGTCAGACTGGGGGATCCCTATTGTTTTATCTTTATTAGAAGGTTTTACATACCTTCTCATTCCTTTGTCTGAGTAGATCTTTTGCAAATGACTTTGAAGGAGCGCGGAACAGGAGCTGGATACTGGGGACAACATCACCATTTTTATTTTCATTAATTTATTAAGATTTTGAGAAATTTATTCTGTTGGTATGTATTCTTTGTTCTGTGCATGAATAAAATGATACCAAGTTTGTGATGGAAGTATTAATATTAATAATGCTCTTTGATATAAAAATGATCTGAAATGGCACAGATTAAGAAGCACGGGAATAAAAAGGTTTGGAAATATTTCTGTGTTTTCGGGGGAAATTTACCTAGCAGAATTTCTGAGCACGCCTTGATGGATTATTGTAATTATTGGGAATGATAATATTTTAATGTGACTTTCTTCCTACCTGTCAGTTGTAATCAAGGCTGCCCAGTATGCTGAAACAGTCTCATTTTTGCTAGGTGGCTAGTCTTGTGCAGCCTCTAGAATGTTTAGAATATTAATGTACGGAGAGGAGATTGAATGCTCTCTATAGTTCCATTATGACAAAGTGTTTGTGTTATTTAAGTCAAAAAGCATGCAAAACCTAACTAAAATAATTTATAATAAATTAATGCCAGTGAGTGCTTAAGAGAAAGGATCCCTTTGGGGGGATATTGCATCAGAGCCATAGAATTTGGTATTTTTTTCCCCTCTTCCTACTTGACAGTGTATATTAATTTCTGTAGAATTTAATTTCTTTCTTGGGTGCCTCATTCTGAAGTGCTTTGAATTTATATGAACACAGAGAATCTGATATTAAGGTGAGGGTGGGTCTAGTTTATAGTAGGCTACCAAGGGAGGAAGTTATTTATGGAGACAACATAGGTTGAAAGACACGAATATTTGATTGAATACTTGCTATGCTCATTTTTATCATTTCTTCCATGTCCTCATTGTATTGCTTATTTTAATACTCTTTCCTCTGAATTCTCATATATCTTTTATATTTTTTCCCTTCTGGCTTTTGCTCCAGTGAGTGGCTATGGATGGGTGTCAGGGATTTCTTTAACCACCTGAAATTTTAGCACGGATTTTCTCATCAATTCATTTATCTGGGGAGTAAGTACCCCTTGAACTGCTTCTTAACTGGTTGTTAACCAAATCCAATTCTTTACTACTTCATCTTGAACGTCGCATTTGTCCTTTGCCAATTCCCGACCATTGAAACAACCACCACATGAAAAATTCTCCTACACGTAGGCCCAGCTTTTACACTGGAGCTGTTGGTACTGGCTTAATGAAAGGCTTCGCCCTACTTTGGCGGCCATCAGTCTTGACTGGTGTTGTGAGTCTGTACAACCTTCTTGCTTCAGCTTTATCTCAGCAGGACAAGGGCAGCTGTGGTCAGTTCAAGTGGTTCCCGTGTACCCAGCTGTCTCCCTTTCTGAAAACGGGAGCGTTCCTTTGCACACACACCCGCCCCCCGCCCAGAATCTCCCAATGATCTTTAATCATTCATCTGGTATAAAATATGAAAGGATGGCTACTCAGTCTGAGAATTGATGAACAGTGTTGTGGACCCGGCATCGAGCACTGTTGTATTCGTTGCTTTAGAATGTATGGCTAATTTTGAGCATTTTAAAGTGAGGTAAATATTTATATTTATAAACATTGAACCTATTAATTCTGGTGACTATGTTTGGATATCCATAAATCAGAGGCAATTGAAGAGCTGAAATTCAGATTTCCTTACACTTGTCTGCCAAGTGGCCTCAATCAGAAGTAATTTTCTCCATGAGGGCACATGGAACTCAATCGTGAGCCTTTTCTGGGTAGATATTATTATTTGTGTCAAATTATGGGTGGTGATTTTTCTGAAGTGGACTTCTGTGCCCACTATTTCATACCCAGGAGGTTCCTTCATTCCATCTTTCATTGGTGCTATTAATTGTATTTGTGCTCCAAGGTTCTCTTACCTTTTTAAAATGTTACTTTATGGCCACCGATTATCTGTAAGGTTTCCCTGTTAAAGGAAAATGCAATATAGAGAGTAGAGTAAGATCTGATCTTAAACCATAAATACTACGCATTTAAAGAGAAACCTCTTTTTGTTTTTTGTTTTTCCCCAGAGCCTGATTTGATAGCATGGCTAAAGGAACAGTTAGTAATTTCACATATTCAAGTACAGTAAATTATATAAATCTGACACTTGCTTTGGGAGAAATACAAGTTGGCAATTAAATCACCATCCTGTGGCTTGTTCTCAATACTGACATTAAGATCTCATGTATTTTTCAACAATGAGCTCAAAAGCATTTTTCACTTTTCATTTTGATTTCTGTAGTTTGTTTTTGAAAATAAGCGCTTCTTTTCAATTATGTGCTTGGACTTGCAAATTGATAGCCAGAATGTAAAGTAAAACCATCCTTGGACTATAGAATAGTATACTGTCAATTAAGATTTTATCTTAATCTTTGATAAATAAAAGTTTTATATATGTGTAACAGGGATGGCTTGGTTAGGGGTTTATTAAGCATAGATCAATGCGTTGTGGTTTTGTTTCCTTTTATATTTTCACATGAGCTTTTCCATTTAATTTTTAATAAAACAACTGAATTTGAGAGCACAGTATGGGAACCAATTTGTTAAGTTATTGAGTATTTTAAGTAACTGTTCCATTACATATTATCTTTAATAAAAAATTATTCTAAGAATTAGTGTATATGCTCAGAATTTCATTTTTTAAAAAGAAAGCGTTTTTATTACTATTGATTTTTACTTACACATTCCTTCTCTTTTATAATATACAAGCTTTTATAATTGAAGAACATTCAGAAATTAAAAAAAGGAATTCACTAACATATATATGAACTATTAAAATATTTATTTTACAAAATAGACTTTTTTGTTAGCAAAACTCATATATTGTCATTTTTGTTATTGTTGATATCAGGGCCATTTCTTTACAGATTAACTTAGTACAAATATAAAGTATGTAGATAATTAAATATTAGTAATCAGTTATTTTAGTTTTGATAAAGTCTACAAGATGATCTTTGTGATTTTGCGGGGGAGTGTCTAATATTTTGTAATACGTATTCTCAGTAATCTGAGAAGAGCAACAAGAGGAATCTCAGCTTTTAAACACTAGATCTTTAAGCATCTATGAATAGTTACATTAATATGAATTAACAAATTCTGAAGATTCTTATGTTGATGAGTTATCTATATTTTATAGTTTTATTTATGAAGGAATGTGTTTCTAACTACCAAAGAATGGCTTGCATAGTAATATGGTATATTAATAAAAGATACTTTAAAAACCTTGAGTTTTCACATCAACTTTTTTACTAATTAGTTAGTAACCTTATTCTGGTTAACTAACCTTGTTAGCTTTACTTTCCAGATATACAAAATAAAAATAGTAAAAATTCCCATACCTACCTTGCTGTGTTATTTTAAAGATTACAGAAGAAAGTGCTTTGAAAGTCCTACATGAAACACAAATGAGACAGCTTTACACGTCTTCTTTTGACCAAAATTGTTATAATTGTTTTGAAAAAAATATAGAATATATTTTATTATACTACTGATTAGACTCAGAATTAATAATTAGAAGTATCAGATGTTTAATGATTATAATATTTTACATTATTACTATTTTATATATTCTTTGCATATCTTGTTACTTGACATTTGTTTTAAAAGGTGAATGACTATAGTTTTACACTGAAATAATGCATAAGAAATAAAACCTAATGTGAGATCCATGAATTTTGAATGTGGTCTGTACAAAAACCCATTTGTTTTTTTTCAAACCCGCCACCTTGAGTATAAGAAAACACATTATTGGAGTGTTTGGAATTGGGGTATCCTTTCTTCCTTAACATTTTTTTTATTTTTCTTTCTTTCTTTTTTAAATTAAATTTATTGGGGTGACAATGGTTAATAAAATTACATAGGTTTCAAGTGTCAAATATATGGTGATGGAAGGAGAACTGACTGTGGGTGGTGAATATTTGTTACTTTGAAGAAAAAAAAATTGTAAAAAGGACAAAGAAACTCCATAAGAAATTTTTTGCTTGGATGTCCCTTAAATTCATGCAACCAACTAATTCTTTCCATGAAAAAGTGTCATATGAATTCAGCTTTTTGGAAACTGGCTTTTGGAAAAACCAGATATACCACTGTGCTGTATGTACCTATTTCTGTTTGCCCACACATATATAAAAATTGTAATATATTCACTATTTTAAATTATTTATAAGATTTGTCCTTTGGTCCTGAAAATTTTCTAGCACATTGCTAGAAAGTAAAGGAAAGATACTGCCTAAGCCTTTTAAGTATTTAGCCTGTCTGATGAGAACTGATATGAATAACAATTAGTACAAATTACAATTGTGTTCCTTGCATAAAATGCCACGTTGTTTCTTTAGGAACAAATGCAGGCTTCTGCTTAGTAAAATGAGTCAGAGATTTTGATTCTTTAAGGCAGTCAGAAATTGACTATCAGCGGTGTGGTATTCTCACATAGTCCACTTCTGATCCATCTGAACAACTACAGCCCTCCTTCTCCTTTCAATAAAATCGGTCCACTAATGTAGTGTACCTCACTCTCATTCACTCTAAGGAAGTTGTATTTTTATTACTGAAGAAGTATCACATAAATACAAATTACATTTTTTCATTAGAAAAATAGTTTTCATTTCAGAAAAATTCAATTAATGATGAATAAGGGTATGCTTTCATCAGGGAGAGAAATATATAATTTTTCTTCAAGCCTCAAACACATATAATGAAATCTTTTCTCAGAATCCACTCTTAAGATGGATTTTTAAAAGTATAGACTTTATTAAAATCTTAGTTCAATTAAAATGCATTCAGTTACTTTAAATCTTTATTAAAATCTCAGGAAAAGTTGTACAACGGTGCAAAAGAGACTTGTACTCTTTAGCAGGCAGTTAATTTGAACAAATGAACGTCAAGAACACACTTTTGCTCTTCAGGGGAGAATAAAAAAAGAAAGCTTTGGGCTCGGAGGTGGAGGTGGAAAAGGATTGGAGATGGAGGTTGCTCTCTCTGTAGTAACTTCCGGCACTGGTTTCCTTCCACTTCTCATCATGGGTTAGTGCTACTTGTGAATATGAATGTGGCATTATCTTGTGTGCGTACACTTAGTTGTACCATTTGGCCTCTTTGTAGAATACATTTTTCTTACCACCTTGATCAAAAAGATCCTTTTTAAGGATTTTATTTCACTATCTTCTTTGGGTATTTTTGGTACAGTGTCCCTGATTCTTTTTCAAGGGCCGCTAGAGGATGCCATTGAAGAGGAAGAAGAAGAGTGTCCATCAGAAGAAACAGACATCATCTCAAAGGGGGACTTTCCATTGGAGGAAAGCTTTTCTACAGAATTTGGGCCTGAAAATCTGAGCTGTGAAGAAGTGGAATACTTTTGTAACAAAGGTAATCATTAATGGTTGGTTGCAATATGTGAGTCCATTTACTCAGATTATTTTGTAAAGTTTAAAAAACACGCTGATAGAGTGGAACAAAAGTCCTCAAATTGCTAATACATAATTCAACAGCCTGCAAATATGTGCAGAATTTTTTAAACATAAAATATTTTGAAGGATAAAAGAAGTAATTCCACTTTAATAAGTCCTATTGTATATTTAAACAGTTTCATGTTGATTGGCCAATTAGCTGTGAACATTTTCATGTTGATTGGCCAGTTAACTATAATACATTTAATGTTTGTCTGTTGTTCATTTGTTTTTTTCAACAATATTTGTTGAAGGTCAATTGTTTGCAAGGCACTGAATGTGGCATTGAGTGTCAGCTGTGAATGGGGCAGAGTCTCTGCCCAAGATTCACTCCTTTTGAAGACTGACTCCCTTAGGTGTTTGACGGTCAGCATTGAGGGTGGTGCTTTTTCAGATACTGTCAAATGAGAAAATACACACGTTCCATTCTAATAGAGATACTCTTTTGACAAATTGACATTGAAATGGAAGAAGTACTTGAGACAATATATCTCAGCTTATTTCCAAGCTTGACTTGGAGTCAGATTGCCCCTGCCAGTAACTAACTGTGTCCTACTGAACATGTATACTCGCTTGCTTTTTTTCAAAAGTGTGTTTACGGTTGTCATGATTCCTTTTTTATTTTATTTTATTTTTTTATTTGATTGTTTTTTCTCTGCAAGTGAAGGGAGTCTTCTATTGCCTCCTGCACCAAGGTACAGTTTCACAAGTGATTTGGATCAGTCCCTTGCTTTAGAACAACTGCTTTTGCTGATTTTACCATGGCAGTTTCCCAAAGAACATGACTACGAGTGCGTGTCTGTCTCTGTATGTCTGTTTGTATTTGCCCTGTTTTTATTCAGACATATATTTTTCAGGCAGACAGAGAAATTAGGTGAAGTGATTTTTTTTAATGTTTGTGTCAATTCATTCATTTAAGTTGACAGTCTAAAATCAAGGATGCTGATATAGCTTCCCTAAAAACATGCTACTAGTACACATATCTCAGTAGCCACATGTACATTGGATACAGATAATTAAAATTCCAGAACAGCTTTCTCCTGTTGTTGGTATTAGAAACAAAGAAGCAGCCAGTTTCCAATCCTATAGTCCCTAGAACCCCATGCCCTAAAACCATGGAAATGGAATGGCAGCTCCAGGACCTGGATACACTGAAGTTCGGGAAACGTCTTTGACCATTAACTCCTGAAGACCTCAAGATGGCCTTATAACCTGGTCCTTGTTTCCACATTTGATGCTTGGGTTGAAACTGAGGATGGTACAGACAGAATAGACTTTTTTGTTAGTGTTGACTCAGATTTCAAGCCAAATAAATATCTTCCTTAATTGTTCTAGATGTTAGAACCATTTTTTTGATGATACAAAGCCACACATCAATACATATAAGAACTGGCTGGAGATGAAGAGTTTTTAAGTCTGTTTGAAGATCCCATTTTGCTTCTTTATCAGGAAATATATCCTTCAGTGCCTTGAAGAGAACCTGCCTTATGTTATGGGATTGCAGTAAAGAAAAGGAACCAATTTAGAAGGTCCCATTTATTCTTCTTGATCTTGTCACTAAAAGAGTTAGTGTATGGATTTAGACATTTTTATCAATTTAGTTAACCCAGGGAGGCATTAATGGTAGGTATTATTAGATATATTTTGCATACTGGAATGACCATTGGTTAAGACCTATGTTTAATGAAAGAATATAGAAGCTAAGTTTTAAGTTAGAGTGCAGATGCTTACATGATTACATAATTATGGTCTCAAGACAACAACGTCCATCTCCACTAAACAGAGTTCTAATTCATGAAAAATTATGATAAGCTTTTAGTAACTAAAATAAATTTGAATTATGATGATTAACATCATCAGTTTTTAACTGGTGAACAGTTAGAAATTAAAAAATATATCAAATATATAAATAATATTTAATATATTAAGTAATATATTATTAATAAATTTTATATTATAAAGTAATTTCTTAATGTTTAGTTTGTAACTAAAAAGTGGTGATAGGTGGGAAAAAGAATTCTTATTTTCACTGTATTTTTCAGGATAAATACTATTACTATTTCAGAGTATTGTAGCCTTATTTAATAGGAAAATAATTTCATTATTTTACTCTCATAGAATGTGAGTAAATTAGGGAATTCCCACCTAATTCAGTAGGAACTTCTGTGAAAGAGGTACAACTCTGTGACATATATTGTACCCCTTGAGGTCATACAAGGGATTCCATCCATTTTTCACTTAAGTTGATTAGCTACACTAGGAAGAGAACATTTTCTCTCTGTAGAAATTAGAAACTAACCTTTCTGTAGAAATTCACATATTAGTCTCGATATCTGTTATGTTTTCTTGCCAGTTGCAGGGAAGAAGATAGATTAGGCATTAAAAGAGTATAGGTAGTGATCAGGCTATTACATAATTTTTACACCCGAAACTAATAAAAAAAAGTAAAAAACAAACAAACAAAAAACCACTATTAAAAAAAAAAAGAGTGTAGGTAGTTAAATGGTTAATGATGCCAGTTTCATGATAGACAAAAAAGCAGGTAAGAACTGTTCTTAAGAAAAAGTGTTTTTAACTTGGGATCATTGATGAAACATATTTTTTGCACATATTCTAAATCATTCATGACAACTTGGAACATATATATATATATGTACACATATGTATATATATATATGTGTGTGTGTATGTATATATGAAATGAATTGGTTTATTTGGAAACTTTCTTTGTCTAAAAACATCTAATCATGATCAAAATTTAGCAATGACATATTTGCTTTATGGGTTCCAGGGATAACATTTTTCAACATTAAATGCTTTTTCTCTGATTAAACAAAGGTTACTAGTTTAAAAACTCAGATTACAAAAACATGGCTAGAATATCTTAAGTTTTCCAAACAAAGTGCTTTGACACACTGTTAAGAAAGAGTACTGAGAATACACATATAGTTAGAATATATCTTCATTCATATTTTAGCAACTCTGTTTTGTGTAAAAGCAATCATATGCTATTGTAATTTTCCTATTAGAAAAAGAAAATAAACTTTACTCTTTTTTCAGACACAGCTTATTATAGGTTAAAGTTCCTACTTCCTTTTGAAATTGAGCTTCTACATTATACAGGATATTTTCAGTGTTTAGAATGACTCTTTTTACTGGAGAATTTTCCTCAGTTCCACATGCATATTATCTATTTTTTTGTTGTTGTTGTTAAAGGGCAGGCTTTTCTACAAGTCTCAAAGCATTTATTAATATTAGTAAAGTTGCAAGTCATCATAAAATATATGATTAAATATGATCCACATCACTCTCATAACGTAATATTCCACAGAAATATCCAAAAATGTTGGTCAGAACTTTGTCAGCTTTAAAATGTATATAATTCTTAATGATATATGAATAAAAAGTATAAATATTCATAATTAAATGTGGAAACGATCATTTTTAATAATCCGTTATTGTACTCACAGGCCTAAAATTTGAACCTGACAATTCTTTTGACGTTTCAAACATATGTAACTTTTTACTTTGGGTTAGTTGTACATTTTATGTTCCTACTTTTCATCTTTGAAATGAATGAAGTGAACTATGTTTATTTAAAAATACCATTTCAAAATTGTTTTGATACCTTTAGATTTTAAGAATTTTAGCACAATACAAAGTAATAGTTTTAATTTGCATCATCTTCTTTTGTTTAATAAGTTTAAATCTTTTGGCATCTTGCCGTACAGTATCTCTGAGAGGAAGGAAACAAGCAAGAATTATTTCCTTGAATTTACTGATGACGAAGACATCAAGGCTGGGTCCATAAGTGCTACACATGTTCTGTGGTACTGGGTTATTTGCTTCAGTGATTTTTTTCCCCCTGCTTTTCTCCTGGTTTATGTAGTAAACATAGAAGTGCATCTATGCATGTTTAGAACTAAGAAACTAATATAAATTGAAGTACAGGTGGTCAGGAAAACAACCTGAGGAGGTTTTAGTTATGTCACTGCTGGCAGGTGGAAACTCTTACTTATCAGCAATTCTGAGATTAACTAAGAGACAGTAAGTTTCCTAGTGGTGTTGACACAGAGCATTCTAAAATTGGTCTACTGTTATTAATTGGAAGAGGGTTTCCTCACTGAAATATTCAAGTTTATTAATGACTAAAGTGAATAAACATATCTTGGCATACATTCCAGAAGAATGTCACAGGATATGTGAACAGGAAGAAAAGTGTCAGGTCAATATCACTGTAGGCTAGTAGAATGTAATGCTATTAAAAACAAAACACAAAAAACAAAACAAAAAAACCTCTAATGAAACTGCATGTCAGTGAACTTTGAATTATCAATAATGATTATCTAGGAAAGTTACCAAGGATCCTTACAAACTGTCCTCTGTTGACATCTTTAAACAAAGTCTGAAATAGAAAATGATACCATCAGAGTTGATTTTGGAAGAAAAAGAAATCTTACTTCTAGTGGTATCTAGATATGAAGGATGGCCAGAGAAATCAGTAGGTGCAGTGCTTAGCCTAGATAGATGAACTAATGATATTAGAGCCCTTCAATCTGGGGATACTAGGTTGAGAAAATGAGACATAATGGAAATTCATAAAATAAAGAATCAGTGTAACAATGGATTTTTCTCACCACATTCAAAAATATTTCAAATAGGTAGTATACAGAAAGTAAAGGTTATATTTCTATTTTAGATAAGCTTTAAAACAGAAAAGTACAAAGCATATTAAAGAAAATAGAATAAAAACCTGAGTTTCTCAGACTTGGGTTTAGCTCAATCCCCAGACGTAATTAATACCAAACCCAAAGCAAACATAAACAGATATTTAATTAGTTTGGCAGAAGCTTCCAATTCTGTTCAATAAAATTGAATACAACTCAACCCCTATATTAAGTGCCTGCTATGTGTTAGACCTTCTTGTTGGTGCTGGGGATCCAGCATTAGACAAAAGTCAATCCCCACTCTCAGGAGGAGAGAGAGCCAACAGTCAAACTCACATTATATAACACGATGGGTGATGTTGAGCCCAATGAAGGAAAACAAAACAGTAGGTGGGACAGAGCGACTGTGTGTGTGTGTGTGTGTGTGTGTGCGTGCGCGCGCGCACGGGTGCATGGCGTGAGCAGGCTATTTTATAAATACAGATGGTGTAGGTGAAGTTGGAGCAGAGATCTGAGGAAAGGGAATGAGCTTCCCATACTGAGTCAAGCCAGCTGTACCTATGAGGCTAGTGATTAAAGGAAGCCAGAAGAGGACAGCAGAGAGCCAGGAGCAGGAGAGGTGTCTTCATACCTGTAGAACTTGTTTCTCTAGGAATCTGTTGGATTCCCACCACAGTGGAAGGCTTGGCAGAGCCACAGAGGAGAGTTGCGGTATAACTGGGAGAAGAGGCAGAGTCATGACACAGTTTGCATGTACCTAGAAAAAAAGGGGCTGCAGAAACTAAAGGTTAAAGCAGGAAATGGAAGCCAGCAAACTGGGGAGGCTGTCAGGAGATACAGATAACCCCAATCAGGATGGTCCCTTTAGCCAAGGGCACGATGACACTCCATCTGTAGCTCATTAATGTGGTTTCCGGAAGAGCAGTTTGTGGGTGTTTGAGGATGATGTGAGTCACTTGCTCCCTCCCACAATACCAGAGTTGGGTATGTGTTTTCTGTATCTTTTCCCATCCTTGAATCTGAAAGATAAATAGTAGGAGGCATGAGGACCAGAATCAGTTTCATCTTTGTGTTCAGCTATTGCTGCCACTTTACCAGGACTTAATAAAATGTGTGTCCCTTTCCCACAACCCATTTCCATTTCTTTCTATCAGTTTTGCAGCTTTGTTTAAAAATTAAGAAATATGTGAGGAAAAACTGTATTTCTCATTGGATTGTAACAAACTCAGTTTAGATTATTGACATTTATCCTCCCTTCTTCCCCATATTAAGGTAAAGCAACGAAAATATCCAGGTTCTTAATACTGAAAGAAGAAGAAAAACACCCCTTCTTGCAGATTTGGTTGTGGGCATAGTGACTGCTTGTTTTTCATTTCATCCAGTGCCAAACATTCATGCTATTTCCTATTTTCTTCTTTTAATTTCGTTATTTTTTTAGTTCAGAAGGTCTGTTTACCTATATTTCATAAACACTTTCAATCAGTATGGTTTATTTCCTCCTCTTTTATGTCTTTAATGACATGTTTTTGCCTCCTCTGATGCTTGGGCCACTGGAATCAGAATCCACAAAAGGCGGCTCTACCACAATCAGTTTGAGTTCAATAGGGAAGGAGATCTTTACAGGCAACCTTGTTCTTTTTTCTTAACGGGATTAAGAAGCTGAGCTTTTAAAATTCTTGCATATAACATTGACATTTCCAGAGTGTGTTTGGACCAGGGAGTTCAAAGAGAAGGAATAAAAAAGAAAAGCCAATATGACTTTGTTTTTTACCTTGCTGGAGGAGCTGTTTGTGCAAATCGCCTATAAGCTTATTGACCTGAATCTTTGACTCCTTGTTTTCTCTGGATTTGGCTGGAGTGGAGACACTGATGGAGCCTTGATAGAGCTGATTGAACAGCCCCCAGCTTTGCTTGGCAGGAACCTCCCTTCCCTTCTCCGCCACCTTCCCCTCCCTCCATGTGACATTATTGTTCCTTGGCAAGCCCTCTGTTTTCCTGGATCCAGTATTTCTTTTTTTTTTTTTTTTAATTTATTTAAATTTTTCTTACATAATTTATCCAGCAAAATGAAAAATAATTCATTTTAGCAAATAGAAATAGAGGCTAAAATAGTGTCTTACTTATATTTTTATCTCATGAAATTGAAAAAAAAAAGAAAACCTTGTGACGTTATAGTATCACTCTTTCTGGCCATCTTAAAATCCTCCAAACATAGTTTTTTGGGGGGAATCAGATTGATTTTTTTCTGAAA
Source organism: Rhinolophus sinicus (assembly GCF_057876585.1). Lineage (NCBI taxonomy): Eukaryota > Metazoa > Chordata > Mammalia > Chiroptera > Rhinolophidae > Rhinolophus > Rhinolophus sinicus. Next base: position 26,517,067 of record NC_142506.1, on the reverse strand, counting down.
CCACAACTGTTGGAAAAATGAGGGGACATTTGAAGGCAGTTTATTCTTACAGGGGAGTCAGCATTTTCTTGGTTTTGATGGAACCAGAAAGTACAAATTTTGTCCATGACTTAGTTTTTTACATGCAAAGGTCAGATCAAGCTTGGTCTGTCTACCTCATCTCTGATCCCAGGTCTATCATGGTAACAATTTCAACAAAATTGAAATGATTGATTTTATGCAGTGTTGAAATGGCTCATGATATCATTTATATGAATCATATGACAGTATATGCCACTTTTTTGCATATGATAAACTAAATTGTTTTTTCTGATCATTAATAGAGCTCCAGTGTGCAATCTGCTAACATTTTGGAAACATATTAAAACGATACAATATAAAATTATTTTATAATTTATGAAATGATTTTATATTGTAATAAAGTTCTTATTCTCTTTCTAGCTGGCATATAAGATGATGAGACATACTTGCCTAAGTTTCAGTATTTCATTTTCTCAGTGATGTTTGAGATTGAATGAAGAAAGTAGTTTTGATCAAGCTGTAATGATATAAATAGCGATTTTAAATTAAAAATATGGTTATTTCAATTTTATTTGCTCAAATTAGAAATATCTGCATAACAATCATGCAGATCTACATTAATGTTTGCCAATCATTTACAACTACTAACTCTTAATTTATATTTCTATTTAAAAGAAAATTAAAATTATGAATAGCATTAGGCAGCCTGGGAAGCTGATTTATTTTAAATCATATAGAATTAATGTAGTTAACCTTAAATCTGACTGTTGCTCACATTCTTATTTGAGATAAAATGTTATCATTTTAGAGAAACTAATCTCTTGGAAGTAGCCCTGTCTCCTCTACTTTTTATCTTTGAACATCATAAACAATTTAAAAACATTTTATTGGTTCTGCACTAGCATTTTTTTAGACTAAAATCAAGTAAGATTTTCAAAGCTCTTAATCTTCTAATAAAAAAATCATATTTTCTTGTTAGTATGTAAAATTTTTTGCAATGTTTTCATTATCATTCAAGAAGCAACAGGAAGTATTAAGGAATTTGCCCCTCTCCTACCTGATGAGATAATCTTTATCTACAGTAAGCCTAGAATGAGTAAAGGGAAAGGTGGAAATCTGTGGTATGATGAATTTAATTACAGTAATATAGCCGGTCACTTTTTCGGTTGTTCTTAAAAGGTCAAGTAAAAATAACTGAATGTGTGATACCAATTAAGTAAATACTGATAGCGAATGCAGATTGCTGTTTCAGCTTCTTTTTTTGTAGTTCAACAAGATCCCAGAGATTGACATTGAAACGACGTACCAATTATAATAATTCCAATCATGGTAATAACAACTTTCATTTGGTGACTGCTCGTCAGTTAGACATCTTGCTGTATGTGTATCATCTCTAATCAACTTACTGTCCTGCAGGGTAGATGTTATTTTCACCTGTGAATTCCAGAGGTTTAGTAACTTGGCCAAAGTCACAAGACAACTAAAGGTTAATACTGAATTAAAGCTTAAGTTATTGTATTTGTGAAAATAGAGAACTGTTTTTGTTTTCTGGTGTCCATCATTATATAATCCTTGTAGAAGGAAATGAACACGTCTGAGGAACCCTGGACATATGAAGTATAAACCTCTCTTTTCAAAGCATTTTTAACTGGGCATTCTCTAATTAAATACTTATTAAACGTGATGTGTCAGTCAAAAATAAGGGCATATCTAAAAACAAGAAATTTAAAAAAAGGTTAAAGTAAGTGAATTAGGGGTGTGCCTAAAATATTTCTATCATATTAGTATGTTGTTAAAGACTCTGTCAGTATTTACAAGCTTGCAATAAGTAGAACTGGCATTTTGATATTTTGATATAATGAGAGGGCTATATTGAAAGCTCTTTAGACCCATTTTACTAACTGGATGATTATGTTACCCTGGTTTGGTGGCATGAAATATGCCACAATTTCTCACTGTTTGTTTCCTGTGAAGTTGTTTTCAGGTTATTCAAGAGAGGGGACAAACCAAAATGTGTGTATTTGGACAGAAGCCAGTGATAAATGGCAAGAATGTTTACATATCCATCAAAACTCTGAATAGGAATTTCAGCCCTGTAGAAATGTTTGCAAAGTGAACTCTTTAAAACAGCTTGACCTTAACACAAAATAAGACCAAATAAAAAGCAGAGAAAGGAAGGAAGGAAGAGGGGAATAGGGCATTGTTTGCAGGGAAAGCTCTGGGCACTGTGAAAACTTTTCACTTTTCTGAAGGAAATGCAGTAGAGCAGATGGTAAGAGTGGAAGTGAGATAAACATAGGAACTGGAAAAGTAAGCAATGCATTCTAACAGGTTCTGTATCAAAGATCTGGAGAAGTAGAAAGATTAGACAAGGAACTGTTCTGAAACTTGACAGTGGCTGTATCTTACCAAGTCTTATGCACATAGCGGAGATGGAAAGTGGAATTGCACAGACAGTAGGCTGTGATTATATTTTTCTGACAGTGAAAAGAGAAGGTCTCTTTAAGCATTATTTTTATAGATAAAGATTTATCAAGGTAGAAGTCTACAGTACGATGTATAAAACACTTTGCTCCCCTACCTGTTTAACAATGGGATTTAATGTAATTTCTGTTGTTGCCATAGAATTAGCACAAGACACTATATTTTGGGTCCTAGATAAGCTTTTTTTTTTTCTCATTGCAAATTATGGTCCAGGCTAGTTAACCAACACTGAAAACCTCTCTTGCTGTTTCTTGCTGTATTACATTAGCATAGATGTTTGAGTGCCCACATGTGACCACGCATGTACAGAGGCGGAAAGGGGAATACATAAAGAATGTTCTCATTTCTTAAAGATACAGTCATCTAGTAAGAGAAGAAAAGTGCATGCACAAATGAGCCAAGGGAATATATAATATATAAGAAGTGGAGAAAACACTGATTTGGGGCTGATTGAGGAAGCAGTGTATTCATTCTGAAGCTTCCTATGGTAATGTGCATATTCTACAGAAACTATTCTCCACCATGTATCGGCTTCATTTAATCTTTGTGTCCTGTGCTCTTATATCCTATCCTAGTGGCTGACTACTAAAGGGAATACCAAAATACAGTCACTCGTAACAAGAAATAATTCTACAAATATACAGAGTGTTACTGGGAGGGGGGAAGTACAGGCAAAATTGCTTATATCCTAAGGAAAACACAATTTAAAAAAGAATGCTCAGAGGGGTAGTAAATGGGGGAGGAGGATTATTACTTTGTGAGGGGTGTAAATGTCTATTACATTGTTTTGTAAATCTGAAACTAATAAAAAAAAACTTGGTTAAAAAAAAAAAGAATGATGCTGTTTTCTGGCAGTTGTGTTGGGGAACGTTTAAGGTGGCCCTTAAAAAAATCAGATCACTAATAAAAGGAAAGTTTTTAAAAATTATGTAAAGTGCATATCTTATCCTCACACTTAACATTGCTAAATAAATATTACATCTTGTCATTTACCTTTTTAGTTTACTTAACAATTGTTTAAACTGATATTTTTATATTGAACTATAGACCTAAGACAGTTCGATGTAATATAGTGCAGCTTTTCGATGTAGTGTAGTGTAGCTTTAGAACTCCTCACTTGTAAGACTCCTTTCAAGCCCCTGTACCAAATTTTGTAATTGTAACTTTGTATTCTTCTTTTAAGGAGAGCCTCCAAGATTGTATAAGCTTCAGGCCCCACAAAGCCTGAATTGACCCATTTGCACCTTCAGTAAATATGGGATTTCTCACAGGAGACAGAGATGTTCAGGAATGTTAAATTTGGTTTCAACTTCCTAATTTTTGGAAAACCTTGAATAAGATTTCTAAAATGTCTCGGTATTTATAGTAGATATTTTGATTTCAAGTCTATGATTACGGGAGTCTTGGTTCTTCTTGCCATCTCAGTGAAGAATCAAAGATCAGTAAGCTGGTTAATATGCAAGCAGAGTTTATCAGTGATACATTCTCAGGGAAGAGAACGGGCCTAGCTGAGGTGGCAGGGGGGAGCGGTGGGGGGAGAGAGAGACAGAGACAGAGACAGAGAGAGAGAGAGAGAGAGAGAGAGAGAGAGAGAGAGAGAGAGAGAGAGAGGAAAAAGAGAGAGAAAGGGGGAGAGTGTGAGGGTGAGAGAGTGAAAGTGCCAGAGAAAGCTGGAGGGCCAGAGAGAAGGAGAGCCTTTGCCCCAAGGACTTATAGTAGTTTGTTGGGTGGGGTGAGGGAGTTACATATTGATTTGGTGGGAAAAGTGGTGCATGCTCTTCCATAGGAGGGCGTGACCTCCTAAGGTGGGTGGAGGTCTGTTGTCTCAGATCTTTATCTTGCTCCAGACCACCTCTCCTCATCTGTTGTAGAAACTGATACATGGCTGGAGGCAGTTAATCAAAGCTATTTATGAGCTTTTTCTTTAGGTAGTATGGACCCCCTTTCACCCCTCCTCCTTCTCCTGCATTTTCTAACTGCTACCTAACATTATCATTGTAGTATAAGTTGCCCTGACCCTACAGAGATCACGGATATTCATCAAAGCACTGTTAAAAATTAAATCAGAGAGGAGAAAAAATTCTCCCACGTTCCTGAAAATCGAGATGATGCGGTGGATACTATCTATGTTTTTTCTGTGTTATCACCAGCAGCCAAGGACCTCCCTCCCTGAGGGAGGAGGTGATGTGGGAAGACCTTGTGGTAGAGTCTGAATGGGTCTTGTGATAGCATACTTGGAACGTCCCTGGTGCGCAGAGCTAGATATGGATCTGAGTTGGTTGGAGGCTGACATGACCTAGACTACTTCCCTCCCACCCCCACAGATGTGAAAACTTCATTAGTATTAGATTCAGCTGTAAGAAGAGGATCCTGGAAGCTTCCACAGGACTTACCCACTTACACCCCACTGTCCAGAACATAGTCTTGTGCAGTGGTCATCGTCACTTAAAAGGAGCCCTGTGGGAAATGGGGTCTTTTTTATCAGGTGGCCTAGGCCGAGCTCTAAATGTTGTTACTAGGGAGACTTGTTCAGCTTATGCAAAGGGCATCGTTTTTGTCTTTGCTTGATTATTGAGATAGTTCATGGCTAAAAGCTTTGTGGTCGTCAGTCCATTCCTCATGCACACTTTGTCCAATCCAATAAATATTTGTTGAACACCAGACATTGTGAGACATGCTGTTGAATACCATGTGCATAAACGCAGGGAAGGTTTTGGCTGTCCTGGAATTTACATTATAATGGGAAGGCAGCCATTAATAAAGTAATCACACAATATGGTTTAACCTACAGTGAGGAAGTTCAGAGAAAGTGTGCTTAAGAATGCAACACTTGAGCTCCTGTCTGATGCTGAATAGGCATTAATTAGGTAAAAAGCAATAATAGGGTTCCAGGTAGAGAGAACAGCATGTGGTTGGCAAGAGCTTGGTGAGCACGCCAAGAGAGCACTGGGGACTGTAGTGTGAGTTGACCCAGGAGAGAGAGGTATGGGCCAGAGAGATCAGGAAAGACAATGATCCTAGGGTGGAGGACAGGAAATAATGAGAGGAGGCCTAAGAGAGGGAGATGAACACCTTGCAAGCTGAAGCATTAAATGCAAATTTGAGCTTCCCAGAAGCTATGGTAGAGCTAGAAAACAGATGAGGAAGATATAATCTCAATGGTCAAGCAGTAGAAAAACAGGGTATATCAGGAGAAATAAATGTTATCGAGTATTTGTGAGCTCTGAGAGTCATTCAAACTAGGATAAAGGGCATGCATTCATATATGGACCGAAGTCTGTGTTAGCTGCTGTCCCAGAATATGCGTTCTCCATTGTCCTTTACGTTTTGGATATATGGCTTGAATAAAGTCTATTTATAGACTTTAATATAATAAGTAAATTATATTGTATTATGAAACTTGATGGTAATGAGTGATTGCTTATGAAACATATTCTTCTATGGATTATGCGAGGAATAGCCTCTCTGGAATGAATCATTTTGTTAAAAAGGAAAGAGTAAACAATACGATTATATGGAAATCAGTGTTCATTACCTTCTCAAAGTGGTTTGATCTTTCTGTGCAGATACGGCTGGCTTGTTGGAGAGAAAATTTCAGAGATTGTGAGATTTGCCTTTGCCTTTTGTTGTTGTTGTTGTTGATGATGATGATAATCATTTCCTAAAGTGAATGCTGGGTGTGAAGCGAGAAGACCAAGACCAGAAAACTAAAGGCAGTGGTTTCTTAATGACAGAACAACAGATCTATGAATAGGTAAAGTACAGTTCAGAGTATCTTCATTTACAGACTACCAGGCATACTTTATCTTTTCTTTGGAACAAGAAGTGCCTTAATTGTGTAGAATCCTCCCCTGAATGGAATATAGTACTGTGTTTCCCTGAAAAAAAGACCTCACCGGACAATCAGGTGTAATGCATCTTTTGGATCAAAAATTAGTATAAAACCCGGTCTTATTTTACTATAAGACTGGGTATTTATAATAATAGTAATAATAATGATAATATAATATAATATAATATAATATAATATAATATAATATAATACTGTATCTTATTTTACTATAAGACGGGGCATAATATAATAAATATAATAATTAATATAATATAATATAATATAATATAATATAATATAATATAATATAATATAATATAATACTGGGTTTTATATTAATTTTTGCTCCAGAAGACGCATTAGAGCTGATTGTCTGGCTAGGTATTATTTTCGGGGAAACGGGGTAGTTGCAGTGAGGTGTTTTTTGTTTGTTTTCATTTTTGGAGTGCAGAGCAGAAGAGAAAATAAGAAAAAAATACTTAAATATAAATGTTCAAATACACATTATAGAAACATCTGTAAAGTAGCATGCCTTCCCCCCTCCATATACACTTGCTTATATATTGGACTCTTCAGTGTTCATTGAAAGAAATAATGAATAAAAATCCTTAAATGATATACTGCTGAGAATTTGCCTTATTTTATTTGCCTTATTTTAACTCCGTGGAAATTTCCCTTATGCTGCTCCAAATCTTCAGTGAACTTGGCAGAATTCTACATTTTCTTATACATTTGTCATAAGTCAAAAGGAGACTTGAGTCAGACACCATTATAGGGATCCACAGAATAATGGACATATTCTTTTCAAACAGTTGAAATGTTTAGATTTTCTTTTAGGTATTAGCAAAGAGGGATAATCATTGCATGTTTTTATTTTTGTATTTGGAGATACAACTGTGTCTATATTTTGGCAACGCAGAGTTAATATAACATGACACTTTTGTTTGGATAATCTATAACCAAATAATTGTTTTAAGCTAAAACATACTGCGAGCTATTAGGCAAAGCAAACACAAACTGAATCTTAAACTTAAATGTCCTCGCCCTTCAATACAAGCTGCAAGTTTTCTGTTTTTGACTGTTAAAGTCCTTTAACCAAAGCTATCTTGTCTGATGATAAAACCATAAGTGTATGAAGCTCACACATTTTTCATCTCTTTTATGACCTTATCTTTCATGAGCGGTGTCTGTGAAGGTATCCTAACTATAGGAAGCACCTGGAAAACATATGTGATATCTTTTCTCTGATAAGCAGTTGTGAACAAGAAAGTAGATCTGTCACTTCTGAACTGTTCATTGTTAAAAAATACTTTGATGATTTAGCTGATTGTGAAATACATTACAGGGATGACGAACAGCGACGGTAACACTCCTAGTCAAGAAAGTTCAATAGTTATATTGTACAAGAATTTCTATAAGAGGTTAATATTGATAGAAACTACATGGATTAAAAGAGCAGGGTTGAGAAAGGCTGTTTGCTTGCACGACTGCTTTCAAACACTGCTGCCATTTGGTGCTAAAAAAATGACTGCCTAGAATGTGGCAAGTCTTTAATTTCTACAGGCATGTCTAACTTTGGTGAAAAGATGTTTGTTTGCGTTTTTGAAATTATTTTTTGCCTGGCAAATAGAGCCCCTGCTTTTACCATCTTGCCAACAATAATACCTCATGTGAAATTTAAAGATTCTGTTTCATGCATTTCAAACACTGTATTCTAGTACATTTCCCCCGGTCATTTGTGCTATGTATTATATTGCTCAATAACACCTTCAGTTTCCTCCGATAAGGCTCTCATTGATTTTGAAAACTAGACTAAGAAAAACTAGATTAAGAAGGGCCCACAAAATATGCATGGTATTTTTAAAAAGAGCAATAAAAGAGTTGAATCTTACAATGGAAAACCATTTACTTCATAGCCGTAATTTTAGAAATATTATAGATTTTGTTACCACTTGACATTTATTCCATTTCATCATTTTGTGAATTGGTTTCTGGATATATTTAGTGATTATCTCATTAAATGTGTTTGTGCATCACTAAAAATACACTGAAGTTTCTATTTAAAAGTATGCGAATATAGAATTTAGCAAGTAAATAAGTGGATGTCAAATGCATTCCTAGCTCTTTCTGTAATTCTAATGTCCTTTTCTCTCTTCCTTTCCTCCTCCTACAAACAGAGCTTTTGAAGCAATATCTTAACAAACTAGTTATTATCTCGGATATTAACTATTCATGCCATTTTTCATAAACTACTCTAGAATGCTGATTTCAAACACAAAAATAAAAAATGGATAGAAATTAAAAAAAAAAAGATTGTCAGCATAGTCATTTCCATTCAAATCAAGAAGTTGGAATTGGATTAATATCAACATAAAGTTCTTTTTGTAAATTTTCCTTGAGAATAAATACATCGATAGGAAAGAAGTAAGTCTCTGTTGTGAGGAAAAAATAGTGTTTCTTAAAAGTAATCCAGAGAATTCATATTTGATTAAGTTGTTTTTTAATCATTTCATTGTCCTTTAGTAGAAAAGATTAAGAATGAATTAGGTAAAAACATTACCATAAAAATAAGAGCTAGTGTCCTGAGATAAACTTAGAAGATGAAGGCTCTAAAATTTGAAAAATGTGGCATTTTAGTTGTTAAATAGAAATAGTGTACTGAAAGCATTTAATTAGTGAATGTAATGATATCGCAGTAGGTTGCGTTAAAAAGAAGGAAACCAAAATCTAGTTTCGTGACTGGTCAGTGAGCAATGGTTATTGATTGAGCATCTGTGTGTAGTTGATTTTGTTAAGTTCCAAATAAAATAGTACATCTTAGAAAAAAGTCATTCTTATAAAGGTTAAATCCATTACAACTTAATATATAAGCTTAACGACGAAACAAGGCTTATATATGTAGAGGGAAAGCAGCTCTCCAATCACATCTGCTATCTTTGTTGTTTGAAATCCAGTTGACTTTGACTGGTAATATCCTCATGGGCTTGGAGTGTGATCTTTGGAGTCAGACTGACTTGGGATCAATTCTTGGCTCTGCCACTTACTAGCCATATGCCTGGGCATCTTCTCACATATCTGCCTCTTGGTTTACTCTTCTGAAACATAAGGACACAAATGCATGGTCGACTGTTGAAATGATGTTCTTAAAGCATTTAGCTAGTGCTGAGTTGTGATCAAGAAATGGTAGCCATGTTTAGGTCTAATACCAAACCTGAGTTTCACGACATCTGTGCCTTATTCATCTTTATGATTTCAGTACTTGGCACATAACAGATATTGAGGTGAGTATAAATTTAACTATGACCCATTCTGTTTTCTATACTCGTGTATAATTTCATTTTACATTCTTATGTTTTTGGTCAGCTTTCCCTTTCTTTGTATTCTTTCTTTAAAAAAACACAATTAAATAATGAGGCAGGGACTCTAAACTATCCTTTCTCAGAATTTATTTTTATTAAAGTGATGTATATTGTACATTTACCACGTTTCATAAATAGCTTAAAATATTTGCAAAATGTAATTCCTGTTGAGCTGTTGTGTACAATCAACTATTTTACAGTGCTTTTTAAACTAACTACTATGCAATATTTATTTTCAGTAATTCTAATTATATGTGCTGCATAATGAGACAAATTAGAGCAAATCATTCCATGAATCAGGATTATCAATATTGAGTACTGCTCTAGATGTTGGTGCAAGTTGAAATCTAAACTCTACAGTTCTGATTTGGCAGTGAAGTGACATTTAATGAAAGTATTTTATTATATCAAGTTACTAGTTCAATCAAGCCCTTAATAAGCTGAATTATAATATTTTCATTTTGAGCGATTTAATGAATTTCTTTGTTCATAATAGGTCTGCTGAGGTTTGTAGTCATCCTACCATGTTCTTTTCCTGGTAGATACTGGATGAGAAAAATCATGGGTAAATTTGGCCTATACTGAATGAAAGAAAAGACTTCATTCGGTTAACCATCATATAGTAGCAGTATTTCTCAAACTGTTTCTTGATGACATCTTAAAACTTCATCTGGATCCTCCTCTTGCATCAATGAAATGTCTTTAGTTTCACCACCTTCAAGCTGCCATTTTTCCTGTACAATAACTTAATTACTATAATGTTTTTCATATGGTATTCTTTGGGGAGATGACTCTCATTTTTAATCTGAAAAATGCTTTTCAATCATGGGACTTCAAGACATTAAACCTATAGATTTCAGTTTCATCTAAGATCATGCCTACAAAATTTCAGATATTTTATTGTTTCCTTCTTCCAGAAAGCTTCCACTGCACCAAGTCTGGGTTAGGTGTCATGCTGTGTGCTCCTGTCACATCCTGGGTTGCTCCCATCAAAGCATTCATCACTTGATGAGATTGCAATCCATTGATTTGTCTCTGTCCTAGTCTATGAGTTATATGAGAAAAGGAACCATCTTTGTTTTGTATTCTTAGTGCTTAACACAGTACCAAGGAATAAAAAAGTAGTATTTTAATTGGTTAATAAAGAATGGTTTATATCACCTCTGTTCAATGAGGGTGAACATTCATAGATTCAACTGAAATATTTTAACTCCCAATTTTTATTATTATTGTGATTACTCTGAATATATTCTTCCAAATATATGTATTTCTCATTATATTTGCCATTATTTTTTCTTCCAAATATGTAATTGGACTAACAAAATATTTAAGTCGATTTAACTATAGTCTCACAAAAATTTTGGGCAAGAATGTCTGAGACGTGAGTCAGAGTGTTGTTACGGAATAAGTAAAGGAAAACTCATAACAGTTTAATGGTTACCAGAGGGTCAAGGGGGAGGAGGGGTTGTAGAAAAGGGAAAAGGGGATCAAATATATGGTGATATATTATGTACACTTGAAACTTACTAACCAGTGTCACCCCACTAAATTTAATAAAAAATTATTATGAACTACACACACACACACACACACACACACACACACACCAAAAACAAACAAAAAAACCTCAAAGACCAGAAGTCTGACAACACATGTTCGCAGAAACTCAGTAAGTACACGTTGATGACCATATTTCTGCCACATGATCATATCAGTCCTCCACTGAAATAACTCTAATGCTTCTCACTGCCTTCACTATGAAGGTTGACCTCCAAAGTTAATTATTATAGGTTCTCCATGATCAATGTCATTTGATGCTTCTGGGCTCTGAATTTCTATGTCTTATGTGTTTTCATTTGGAATAATTCATGGATTGCCCTGATTATAGGTTTTTATCTGTGGTTACCTCTCGTATGCATATTACATATCTTCTTAACCAGATTATATGGTTCTTAAGAGAAAATAATTTTTTCTTTTTCATATATTTCATTGTATATTAAAAAATATGCTTTATAAATGTTAATTATTGAGTGAATTTTGCATGGAACTACATGCTTCCAATGATTCAAATGTAATAGTAAAATTCAGGAAGGTTACTCCTTTGTGTGAATGGGTGATACAGTTAATATCTGAATATAAAACTTAACTTTTCTAAGCGGTTCTGCCCACAATTTTACTCTCTGTTCTCTGGGCCCTTAGGTATGTGATTTTTAACCCTATGGTCTCATGCTTGCTTGTTTGTGTGTTTTTCTGGGATTATTATTATCATTAATATTAATATCAATATTAATATTATTAATATTCAGCTATTTCAGTTATGCATGTTTCTTTCCTCAACAATCGGGAGTGGGAGAGCAGGGACGTGAGAAAAGATGTTTTGGAAACATTGGCATGAGACTCCAGTTTAATTTCTAACATTGCACAAACAGCTCTTTTGGTGGTCTTTATGATGTCTCTTCATGCTCCCCTATAATCCTACTGTCCTGCTTGCTGGGGAAAGAAGATCTGCCTAAAGCTGGTTTAATCCAGCAGAAGCACTTACTGCTGAAACATGAAAAGATCTGGGGGAGATGCCTTATGCAGAAATAAATATTGTAGCTATAAGACCATAGATGAGTTACTGACTTTATCTGTGTGTCAATTTCCTGATCATTAAATTTGTTTTTAATTTGGGTTAAATGATCTTGAGAATGCCTCTTGTGCTCACATCCCTGTTTCAGATACATAAGACTTTAGAAGAGTGTTTGGAAAGAGTGCATGTTATTTAAAAATTATATTTTGTTTAAAATTTTTGCATCTGTATTCATGAGAGATATTGGTCTGTAGTTTTCTATTTTTGTGTTATCCTTACCAGGTTTTGGTATCAGGGTATGTTGGTCTCATAAAATGAGTTAGGAAGTATTGTTTCTTCTTCAGTGATTTGGGAAAGTTTGAAGATGACATGTGTTAGATTCTCTTTGAATGTTTGGTTGAATTCACTAGTGAAGCGATCTGGTCTTGGACTTTTGCTTTTGGGGAAGTTTTGGATGATTGTTTCAGTTGTCTTACTTTTGATTGGTCTATTTAGATTTTCCAGTTCTTCGTGATTTGATCTAGTAACATTACATATTTCTAAGAACTTGTCCATTTCTTCTAGGTTATTGAATTTGGTGGCATATAGTCGTTCATGGTACTTACAATTGGATGATCCTTTGTATTTCTGTGGCATCCATTGTAACTTCTTCTCTATCGTTTCTGATTTTGTTTATTTGTTTCTTCTCTTTTTTCCTTGGTCTAGCCAGGGGCTTGTCAATTTCATTTATCTTTTCTAAACCAGCTCTTTGTTGCATTAATTTTTTTGTATTGTCTTTTTGTTCTCTATTTAATTTAATTCTGCTTTAAGTTTTGTTACTTCCTTCCTACTGCTGATTTTGGCTTTCAGTTCTTTTTTTTTTTAGTTCTTTAAGATGTAATGTTAAGTTTTTTACTTGGGATTTTTCTTGTTTCTTGAGATAAGCCTGTAATGATATAAATTTCCCTCTTATTACTGCTTTTGCAATATCCCAGATATTCCAATAATTTTGATATGTTATATTTTCATTCTCCTTTGTTTCTATGTATCTTTTGATCTATCCTTTTATTTCTTCTTTGGCCCAGTCATTCTTTAGTAGCAGTTATTTAATCTCAACACATTTGTGGGTTTTCCCAATTTCTTTTTTCAGTTGGTATTCAATTTCAAAGCATGGTGTTTAGAGAATGTGCTTGGTATGATTTTAATCTTAAATTTGTTGAAACTAGTTTTATGTACCAACATAGGATCTACCTTGAGAATGTTCCATGTACACTAGGAAAGAATCGATAGCCTAGTGTTCTGGGATGAAAGGCTCTGAAAATGTCAATTATGTCCATTTGATCTAATGTATCATTTAAAGTGATACTTCCTTATTGATTTTCTGTTTGGATGATCTATCCATAGCTGTCAATGGGGTATTTAGGTCCTCTATTATAATTGTGTTTTTGTCAGTATCTCCCGTTAGTTCTGTTAGTAGTTGCTTTATCTATTTTGGTGCTCCCTGATTGGGAGCATATATATTGATGAGTTATGTCTTCTTGTTGTATTGTCCCCTTTATCATTATGAAATGTCCATCTTTGTCTCTTGTTATCTTTTTTTTATCTTTAAGTCTACTTCATCAGATATAGATATGGCCACATCCACTTTTCTCTGGATGCCATTTGCTTGGAGTATCATTTTAAACTACCCTTTCACTTTGAGTCTGTATTTGCTCTTGCAGCTGAGATATGTCTCTTGAAGGCAGCAAATGGTTGGGTTTTGTTTTTTTATTTGATCTGCTATTCTGTGCCTTTTTATTGCTGAGTTCAGTCACTATGGAAAACAGTGTGGAGGTTCCTAAAAAAATTGAGAATAGAATTACCATATGACCCAGCAACCCCTCTTCTGATTATTTACTCCAAAAATCTGAAGACATTTATCTGTAAAGATACATGTACCCCTATGTTTATTGCAGCATTATTCATGGTGGCCAAGTATGAAAACTGATGAAGTGCTTTTCGATAGGTGAATGGATTAAAAAAAGATGTGGTACATATATACAATGGAATATTACTTGGTCATAAGAAAAGATGAAATACTGCCATTTGCAACAACATAGATGGATCTTGAGATATTCATACTAAGCAAAATAAATCAGACTAAAAAAGTATAGAACCATATGGTTTCACTCATATGTGGGATATAAAACTTTATGAGGGGTGTAAATGTCCAACTATTACATTGTTTTTTACACCTGAAACTAATAAAAAAATGAAACAAACAAGCAAACAAAACCCGAAAGCGACAAATGAGCCAAGCAAAGAAACAAGCAAAAACTCATAGACACAGACAGCAGTTTAGTGGTTACCAAAGGGTAAGAAGAAGGGGAGGGGGTGATTGACAAGGGTAAAGGGGGGCAAATGTATGGTGATGGAAGTGAAACTGACTCTCAGTGGTGAACACACAATGCAATATATAGATGATGCATTATTATAGAATTATACACTTGAAACCTATATAATTTTACTAACCAATGTCATCCCAATAATTTAATTAAAAAGAAGAAAAAGAAAAATTCTAGGTTTCATTCTCTACTCTTGACTGTGGGTGAGGGCATTTTTCTTTGTAAACTCCCCTGCATTAGTACCCTGAATTAAACCTCTACTGAGCCTGTGGAAATGCATTCAAAGGGTCACTTATGTAGGTGGTTGATTCTGTTGTGGATTCTAGTCCTCATGAAAAATAAAGTGTTGGAAAAGTCAGTATTTCCCTAAATTGGGTCAGGTATCCTGGGTGAGATAGTTTTAAAGTTTCCTATATTCTTTGTTTATCAATGAGAAATTTTCAGCTTTATATTACTATGACTTAAAAACCATACTACTGACTACTCTTCCTTTCTTTTACAGGGAAATGAGACCAGCGACTCAAAGTCTAAATAGACACAGTAGCTAGAATGTGATGGTGTCACTTCTATTGAAGGCATTTTTATAATTACCTTTATATGTTTGGCATCTGACACTGATTTTCCATTTATAACAATGATAAAAGTTTTTGTTTATTAAAATCTGTTTGTATGAGTTATAAAAAGTGTAATACTTTAAATGAAGTATTATAAAATTATTGCTAAAGTCATGATCGGCTGAAAATCATGAAGCTAGTATATGAAGCTTGGGAAGAAATGGAGTATGTCAGTAAGGGTCTCAGAAGGAAACTGATGAAACGGTCAGTGGGTTTCACTAAAGAAGTGTTGGTGAAGGGACTGTGTATAAGGTGTGGGCAGAGTTAAGGGAAGCAACAAGGAATGGGAAGTGTCCAGGGGCTTGCCATGATGGGAAGCTGTTAGCCCTGGTCTGAAGACTCATGGAGTGGATGGTGTTGGTATGGGAGCGTGGGAGAAGCATTCAGGCCACCACGCAGGAGCTCTAATAGTACAATGCAGCCATTGACCGCAACGGGAGACCATCAAAAATGATGGGATTGGGGATTAGTACCTGACCTCCTCGCCTGCCCTCTGGTCCTCTGATCTGCTTCAGTGCCTTCATTGGCTAAAGCCAACCAGAAATCAGAGAACAAGGGAGCCACAGGGATGGAGTCCACAAAAGTCAACCTCTGTGGGCACAAAGCAAGGCAGAGGGTGGAGAGTCTGTTGGGGCCAGCAAGAAGGGGCAGGTGTAACATAACCAGGTCAGGGGACATATCAGGGTTCTCTGCCAGAGCTAACATTCTATGATTCTAGTTACTCCAGTCTGCTAAATACATGGCATTTGTTTAATATTTACGTATGTGCAGTGATAACATTTGAATATTTAACAACTGACACAGCCTTGGCTCTGACCAACCAGGTCAGATGCCATAAACCTCCTGCTGTCTAAATTTAATCCTTTAATTTCTGGTTTAGGGGTAGTGGGAGGGGGCTCACTAGTGAGTGGCCACGGTAGGCGGGGTTGCGCTGAAGGGTATTTGGTTAGTTCTGAGCTGGCAGTATTTCAATATATTAAAAAGCTATAGAGCCTACTTGTGTGTGCAGGCTGAGGACTAGCCGTATTTGTGTCTGAGAATAGAACACTTCCCTTACTCTCATAAGATAATTGGTAGATGCGTCTGTGTTCTTCTATGTGACCTACCAAAAGGAGCACAGGAGATTAAAACTCTTATTACTGAGTCTTTGTAATAGACTGGGACCTAGTTTTACACCCTCCTTATTTGTGAACTTAATGAGTTTCATACTACTTCTAAAAGGAACTGTGTTTTTCCGTATCTATCCAACTATACCAGTTCCTTAAACATGGTAGATGCTCAATAAATATTTTCTGGAGTGAATTTTATTGCTATTCATTCTGATCATCCTGAAAGGAAGAGATAACTCAACTTTCAGAGAGCCTTCAATTCCAGGCATGGCGTTTGGTGGTGTGGGGTATGTATTTTTTTCTTTGTTACCCACCAGAGCCAATGCTCCTCTGTTAGAAAATTAAGTTCAGTAGAGCTGTCACTGGGTTTCTACATTCTTACTTTACCTTTTTTCCACTTTTTAAAGTGATTCATTTTGTGAAGCTCTATATAGTAAAAAAAAAAAAGTATGGAGTTCAAAGTTCAAAACTCAATATCACATATCATTTGTAGTAATAATAGTTTCCTGAAAATTTTGTGTTTTAGGTTTCTTTGAAAGATTTAAAAAATTTAGTATATTTTTTGTGTAATATAAAGACTCAGAACTATTCAAGATTTGGGCAACTATGTGGAAAATAGTTACTGAATACTTCAGAGGCCAAGCAATTTAATTTAAAATTTTTAGCATTATTAGATTCAAGGTTTAGTTGCCATATTTTTGGTATGCACTTTTTTTATTCTGACATCATGTTTTCTTGTTATTTTCTTGCTGATCTCTATTATAATTTATAAGAAGTATTTTTTAACATTTTTGTGTTCACCCTGTTAAAGTGGATTACTTTCCTTTAAAGCAGCACATACTTTGTTATATTATCACTTAAAATGAAGGTACTTACAAATTAGATATTTACTTTTAAAATGTGATTGCATTGTTAATGTTTCTCATTTGCTGTAACTATATTTCTGCTCAAAATATATTATAATTTTTCTTTTGTTATGTGAAAATGAAGGCATGAAATTGTACAAACTAACTGCACTTACTCTATTACAAGTATAGGTTTATAGCTTCTTACATTTTGAAGACCGAGTGACTAGCTCATCTTGCATGCTAACATTTAATTACGGCTTTTTTAGATCCATTTTAAAAATAAATGTGACCTAATTTTAGCAATCTTAAAGATGGGGGAAAAGAAAATATTTTTCAAAATAACCTAAATTTAGCCTAAAATATTAATATTTCTTTTCCTACGATATTTAATTTTGCTGCATCTTGCCTCTATAAAAATTACAATTCAGAAATATGAGAGTTAAGTTTTTCTGTATTGAAGGCACTACAAAAATTACATACTGCTTTAAAAATTTTTTCTTCTGTATAATATTAATAACTCTAAATGAAAATTTTAATGATAATGTTCTTTATTGTTTAAAGCAGTTAACTTTATTTATTTATTGATGAATAATACTGATTTTTCTGTATCTTAAAGCCATAGATATCATAACAATCATGGACATTTGTCAGTATGATAAATGTATGTTATATATGACAATATATGTAACAGTATACATATATGACAATATATGTAACAAATATGTAATTAGATGTATGCTTAAGGAGATCCCTTTATGAGGATTTAAATGTCAAATAGAGGGCTTTAATCATTTCCCTTTCTCTCTGTGTGTTGGTGTTTTCCAGGTGACGATGAAGGAGTCCAGGAGATGACAGAGTCAGATGGGGACACACAGTCAGAGAAACCCGGGCAACCTGGAGTTGACACAGATGACTGGGATGGACCAGGTAGGACAGAAAACTTAAAATTCAACCATCTGTTGCTACTATCAATGATTTACTTTTTTTTTTCTTAAATTTTAATTAGGTTGTAAAGCTCTTACAATCTTCTCAACTCTGATAAAAAAAAATTGTGTCTATGCTGGTTATATGGGAGGTTAAGTAAGTGAACATCGTTTGAAGATT
Source organism: Rhinolophus sinicus (assembly GCF_057876585.1). Taxonomy (NCBI): domain Eukaryota; kingdom Metazoa; phylum Chordata; class Mammalia; order Chiroptera; family Rhinolophidae; genus Rhinolophus; species Rhinolophus sinicus. The sequence goes on along the minus strand of NC_142506.1, from coordinate 26,498,761 downwards.
TTTACCTTTTTGATGAACTGTAAAAACCAAAGCGTTATCTCTGCTTGATGTGTCCATCTTGTTTTCTTACATACTCATGTAAGAATTAGTCAATTCTACTTGCTTTTTATTTCAGTAGAAATCTTTATGCTATATCCACATTCAAATTGGGCATGATTTTAAAGCTTTAAAACACGTAACAAACAATAATACTCCAAAGAAATTTATTCAGGTTAGTCATGTTGTCAGTCAGAGATTGAATGTCAATATGTATTTAGAAGTTTAAAAAATATCAACAGATGCTCCCATTTGATTCAAGGTTTTGGCAACATTTTCACGAATGAAAGTTAAATTTAATTTTAAAGATCCCGATAATTAATCATTTTAAGAAAAGCATAAGCCAATCAAAATACTCCAAAACACCAATATGATTTTATGTAAATATGTATAGTTCACAAGAACTTTGTGTTTGGTGCCAAGTAATTTATTATTGCTGATATATTTATAAATGAAGACTATTATGTCATAGAGCTTAAGAATATAAGTAAGTTTTGAAATAGCTTTAACCATAATTTCCAAAGCAGTAACATTTTTCATTAAGAAAGATCCCTATATTTCAATCACATTTTCACCCTTGCATGACTTTGCAAATTGCTGTCTGCTGAGCATGAAAAAGAGAGGAACTCTAGTGATAATTTTCTGAAACCAGCAGCTGGAAAATATAATGCAAACAAAAATGAAGATACAATATATCTGATTATGATGTCATTTATAATGTTATTCATCATACACACAAATGTTTGTATTCTGTATACTATAGCAGACTGTTACACAAGAATTTGGACCAAAATGTATTATATGTAAAGTACCATAATACCATATTTTAAGAATTTGAAAGAAAATATAGACTTCTGGCATTTTCACCTTATTGCATAATGCTTCTGTCTTCTAACGTAGGGAAGAATTCCTTGATTTAAAAAAAGAGAAAAAAAATACTTTGGAAACTAAAACAATTTTTTACTTGTGGATTACATTTAACTTGAAAAGGGTGGGTAAACTTTGTATTGTATGGTTCTTTATTGATAAAATTAAGTATGTAAGTATCTAAGTATGTAGAAGAGTTATTTTTATATTTAAATTAGATTAAATAGCCTTTCTAATATACCTACTTGCAAAGGGTGCATTGTGGTTTCTCTCTCTGGGGCAGACTGGGTGGGGACAGATTCTCCTCCTTGCTGGTCTGGGGCTCAGTGTTCCCAGTGACCTGGGAGTAAGCAAGGAAATTTTGGAGTCGTAAATCACTAAACACCTATTGCATACCCAATGCTACCTTTTCCAGGAAGCTTTTCCAGAAAGAAAATTACATTATTATTAAAAAAATAAAAATAAAAATAAGAAGATTAGGGAGCAAGGTAAAGCATGATAAAGCATGATGCTGTCATTCAGGATGAGCTTTTTCACTTTTAGGTTAAATTTGTTTAATGTGTCCAACTTAATGAAAATTTTCTTTAGTTAATATTAGAGAAATTGTTATTTTTGTGGCGCATATGCATATGTAAATAGTTTAAAGAAAAATAGGTGTCTCTAAGTAGGTATGTGTATGAGAAAATTTTTTCTGTATATACTATAAAATCGATAAAACATTTTTCCTTATTTCACACAAGAAATGTTTTATTATTTTGAAACCTCTTGATTAATGCAATTGATTCATAACAAAAGAATATATGTTGGATATTTATTTTTTTTTAAGGTAGAATATTTCTTTTCTTCAATCAAGAGAAACTATAGGGGATGTTTTTGCACTTTTGCTGTTGCATAACTAACAATTACATCAATATTTTTACCCAAATTTTTGTTATTCACAAAACATTATTGGTGTTTCCAATTGTATTAAGGAGATAAAATTGTCCAGGTTTTAGTAACTATTTCCAAACATGTTAGAAAATGAGCTCTGGATTCTAAGGGTTTAGGTTCAAATTCTGGATTTGCCAACCACTTGTGCAATTTTTGACAATTTACTTATTCCTCTGTGTCTGTATCCTTATTTGTAAAATGTAGAAAATAATATTATGGGTTTTGTAAGAAGTCCATTAGATCATACACATAAAATGCGAATGATTATTATTATGGCTTTGGAAATGTTGAGTCTTGAAGCAGAACCTTTTAAAATTCTTCTCATAATTTTTCAAAGCCCAGTAGTATAATAGTATATCTGCTACAATGAAGGGTAAATTTCAGCAATGCTAAGCATCTAGTTTTGAACTGAACCACAAATTTTTGGTTAAGACATGAGGTAATGAGCCAGATGTGATTTCAAGGTTTCCTAATTTTAAGTCACTCTAAGATAGTTTTCTCTAAAAATAAAATCAAAGGACATGGAAATTATCTAAAGAATTTGAGGCATGGGGCTGACATCATTTAAGATGGATCAAGATTTATCTTCTTTTTAAAGAGTTTGATTGAAGACGGCCCTGCAACCTTTCTTGATGGTTCAATTCAATTATGAATCAGCTCCTGTCTGAAGTGTTCTATTTTTATCAAATGCAAACTTCACAGTGCAATTTTTTTTCCTTATTTGTTTTCTCAACTAAGAGGTACATTTAGTAATTGCTCACACCTCCGTTAACTCCTGTGGTTAGGAGGAACCTAAGCAACTTTTATGAAAATTATCTTAAAACATTTACAACCATTTCTATGATGAAATTTTTTAATGCTTAATTATTTGTGACTTATTTAAATATTCTTCAAGCTCTTATTGAATGTTTCACCATTTGAATGGACAGCTAGGCCCATACTAAGCTAGTAAAGTTCAAGCCATTGTAAAAGTCATTACTTCATTATTTCAGTATTTCTCACATCTGTTTTTAAGTTTTGTTTTTCTTTCTTGCTCTTAAAAATATTACCCTGCTTTATATACTTCTACCTATATTTGCCTCTACTTCACATATCATTTCTGTCTTTCTTAACTAATTACCTCTTCTTTTCCTTTATCAGCCTCACAAGTTTCATGTTTTATCACTCTTGCAGTATTTCGGTTTACCAATATTGTTATACATTGAATTATTCAATAAATACTAATAATTGGGAAAGGTGCTAAGGGAGAAATCCAGAGGTGTATTATGAAGCTGTCTACACTTTCTCTTTTTAATGCCATTTCTTTCCTTTAACCTCTCTTAATTATTCATGTATTGTATTTAGGTCACTGATGTAATAATTAAGCATGTCAAGCTAGAAAGTAGAATATGGCCTAAACTACAGAAGAAAATGTACAAATTATAGAGTCAGACAGAGTTCACACACTGATGTTTGTGGCCTTGTGGTCTCAGGCATATTAAACAGCTAGGGCCTCAGTTGTCATATCTTTAAAATGGGAAGAGTAATAACTACTTTGAAACATGGTTATGAGGATGAGATTTGAAAGAGATGACGTATAGAAAAAATCTAGCACAGACTTTGGGAGAGTGTGGGATTTGCTAGATGCTAATGGCCTTCCTTTACATGAGGGCCTCTCACAGTGACCAACAGAATGTTGACCTTACTTTGAAAACGGTGTTTATGTCTCTGGCTTTCTCTTTTAAGAAAATCTTATGAATCAATATCCATGGCCAAGGTCTTGAGTGCTGACTTATGTGTTTATTTTAAAAAGAGACTTGAGGGAGAGAATTCAGATAAATCATTATAAATTCATGATCTACCTCTGTGAAATGAGCACCTTAAAAGGTACATCTTACTTATATCAACTCTGAGACTGCAACTCTAGCTTACAATATTAATAACATGATTACTTCGTTTTACACCTGGGAATATTGAATTTGATTCATCTGGTTTGATAGTGACTGAATAGTGTCTTACCATCAGGCTTACAGCAGTTATAATTGAAATTCCAGGAGCTCTATAAAGGAACATATTACATTACTCAAACTGTACAAATAAGTACTTGTATCCCCAAGTAATGTATATTAGTGCAAATATACACAGATATAAAATTTTAAGCAAGCAGTCATTTAGATTCCTTGACATGAACTTTTCAAGATAAGTATGTACTGTTATTTAAATAGATTTTGATATTTATGTCAAGTACTTAGGGCAGTTCTATACAAATGAAGTAGAAAATAAGACCTTGTATTGAGTATTTGATGAATTAGTAGAATCAAATTGTGAATAATTTTTGTATTACATATTACAGAATGTCACAACTTGCTTCTAGACTGATAAATGAAAATCTGACTTTTCATCAGAGGTAAATTTTTTGGAGGTAGTGTAATATTGAAGTGGAGAAAACCAAAAATGTTTCTTCCATTTATCTTGGACCTGACTTGAGTAACTTATTAACTCTCCAAGGCCTCAGTTTCCTTGTTATAAAATGCGGCTAATAATAATAACTACCTACTAATGATATTTTCTATATAAAGCATGGGGTTCAGAGCTTCATATATACTCAGTAAATAGCTCTTAATATTACTTTTAGTATTGTTTTGGCAATTGTGCCTTAGTGGCCATTACAATGCCTTACAGATAAGATGAAAAGTCCTCATTAAACATTTTGTATAGTGAATTAACTTCGCAAAATGATTTTACTATGCAAAAGTCACCATAGGATTATGTTAATTATGTTCTATTCCCCTGGTTTTAAAACAGGATTCAGTGAAAGAAATTTTAATGTAAATACGTTTTCAAGAATAAACATCTAGCATAAAGTCAGATGTGTGTACTTGTTGCATCTGGACTTCACATTGGTCAAGAAATCATAAATATGTCACCTCATTCAATTTCTGTTCAATATCATGGATACATGCAGATGAGCAGGCTAGTTCTGCTTTGTGCCTTAAATTAAACTGCGAAGATGGGAGTGTTTTGCATAGAGTGGAATGGTAGCTAGAAGACTACTGTGAGACAGAAGCACACACTAATGATACAGTTTTCCTTTTCTTTCCTCTTTACTAGTTACGCCAAAGAGGGGCTTGGAGATTACAGTTCTGATTTCGTTTCCTTTTTGATTGGGAAAATGTGGTAGATAGAAGATCTGGGAAATGCCATTTGAAGTAAATTAACAGAAACCTATGAAACATAGTTAACCATAGATATAGTCTGACAGTAAGAAGAATATTGTGAGAAGCGGAGGAAATCGTAGAATGACTGTGTATTACTCTGACAGTGAATTGGTATTATCTCTGCTATCAGATAATGCAGTTATCATTAATTTTCACATTTGCATTTCAATCTTTGGAAGGAAATGACTCTTGCCGGATGAAGATAAGAGCTCTGTACCACTATAATGAACCATCATTTTATCCCAATGCTTTGTGTCCATATTAAAATGAGACAGGGAGGAGGGAGTGAGTGTGAGTGTGTGTGTGTGTGTGTGTGTGTGTGTGTGTGTGTGTGGTCAGAAAAACATAACAAAGTGTCAAAAATTGCTACAGACTTTTGAGCTTCTTATGAAACAAGAGGGGGTCAAAATAAATCTTCTGTAGTGTAGTTAAGTGGATATCGGATTAAAAGATGAAAGCTTTACTCTTTGTAGAAAAGAATACCATATAAACATAGTAAAAAAGTTATCTTTATCTGATTCCCTTACTCTAGTTCTCATATGTATGCATTCTCATATGTATGCATTCTCATATATTATTAGGGCACACATAAACTCAACAACAACAAAAAAAAAACATGTAGTTTGAAGGCAAACTTCTTATTTATGATTTAGAAAGATCCATCTTTGAGTTATAAAGAACTGCATAAAATATACCATTTTATTATCATTTATACTTCTTCAGTTGCATAAGAATGGGAATTAAAAATAAATAATGACTTACTTTAGAATTTGCAAACACCTTATTCGTTTGCATAAATTTAATTGAGAAATTCAAGTTAAAGCGTAATGATTTTGAAATTAATTTTCTTTGGACCTTACTTGGCAGTGACCTTTTCCTAAAACACTCTGCTGGAAAACGAATACAATGTCAAATTTTTTAAATATATCATGATCTCGGAAAAATATATGACAAACCATCTTTCCTGTCCTATACCCTGCTCCCATGGCAAAATTCATTGATCAACTGTTTGCAGTAGACGCTCCCTTAACTAAGCTACAGTTTTCATCCCCTCCCTAAAACTTACTGATTGAGGCTGTTATGGGTTGAGTTGTGTCCCCCTAAAATTCATATAGTAAAGTCCTAACTTCTAGTACCTGAGAATGTTACTTGGAAATAGGGTCATTGCAGATGTGGTTAGTTAAGACAAGGAGCAGGGTGGGCCCTTAATCCAATACAAATCGTGTCTTAAAAGAAGGGGGGATTTAGAGACAGACAAGTACATAGAAAGAACACTATATGAAGATGGACGCAGATATTGGAGTGGTACTCCTACAAGCCAAGGAAGGTCAAAGATTGCCAGGAAACTACCAGAAACTAAGCGAGAGGCATGGAACAGTTTCTCTCTTACAGTCCTCAGAAGGAACCTGCCCCATTCATGCCTTAATCTCGGACTTGCAGCCTCCAGAATTGTGAAGCAATACCTTTCTATTTTTTAAGACATAGTATTAGTACATACTAATAGTTTATGGTATTTTATTATGGCAGCCTTACAAAATTAATACAGAGGCCTGGAGTAGGAAAGGAATCATGGTCCATCACTCAAATTGTGGCAAACTATACTTCCTACTTTAATTTTTAATTGATTTTAAATATTGTGTAAACCATTGAAATATATTTGAAAAAAAGGTATAGTGAAGATAGCAACCATGTTGAAACCTTCAAAACTGGATACAAATATTTAGATGTAGACAAAACAGCTTTAAAAAATTGAAGGCAAATCATAAAAATATTGAAAATATGTTGGAAAAAAACACACTTACATTGCTTTACAAGTGTTTTTACATCCTTACTCTGCTCTAATGAAACAAACTGGAAATTGTAGCTGGATCATTTGAATGATATTGATGTAAGTGGAACACCAATCAGTGGCCCATACATGAATAAAAGGTCCAGGTCCTGTATCAAAAGTGTGATTATTAAATGTGATTCTGTATATTATAAGTTAAAATGTAAAATGTAATGCATATATTGTTATTTAAAAATAATCCCTTTATTTGACTATTTTGATTAATTATTCATCCCAGTTATGTCCAGTAAGAGACTTTCCCACTGAAAGTTCTCTTTCCCACTGAATCATAATTCAGCTTTGAATTCTTCTCAACAAACTGGGAAAACACTACCAGTCAGTAGTAGTAATTGACACATAAGAGACATCTTTGCTATCCTTTTTGTAAGCTTTTTCATTAAAACATATGTATTAAATACTTATTTTGGCATAAGGGTTATTGACATTGATTATTTCCCTTGACTCAGCAATGCGACCTGAATAGACACCTAAAAATATGATTGAGTCTCCTATCTGGAAAGTTAAGAGAAAGAAAAACTAAACTTTGTAAATATTTGTTTTTATTTTGACTGGCTTACCAAAGGATTTAATTGGACTCAGAAAGATAAAGACCAACACAATGACATGCATTAGAAATAGTTTAAAAATATGGAAAATAAAAGCAAGTGCATAGAGATACATACAGTTGCTCTTCATGGGCTACAAATTTGGAACTAGATTACTAGAAGACTATTTATAAGGGTGATATTGATTGGATACACTGCACACACAAAAAATTGCTTATTTAGGGCAAACATTTATTTATTCAACTATATTGAATATCAACTATATGTAATGCTCTGTGCTAGACTCTAGGATGTGGCAGTAAATAAGCCAGAGTGGTCTCCACCTAAGAGAGTTTACTCTTTCCCAGACACTACAAATTGTGATAATGATTTCTTTAGTGCTTACTGCATATGTGATAGTTGTTCTGTAGAAGAAATATATAAGATACCATAAAATCGTATTTTGAGGAGTGGGAATAGCCGGGTAGTCTAGTCTGGTAGAAAGGAAGTCAGTAATGATTTCTTTGAGGAGCAAACTTTTTTTTCTTTTTTAAGATTTTTTTTTTTTTTTTTTTTTTATTGGGGAAGGGGAACAGGACTTTATTGGGGAACAGTGTGTACTTTCAGGCCTTTTTTTCCAAGTCAAGTTGTTGTCCTTTCAATCCTAGTTGTGGAGGGTGCCGTTCAGCTTCAAGTTGTTGTCCTTTCAGTCTTAGTTGTGGAGGGTGCAGCTCAGCTCCACGTCCAGTTGCTGTTTTTCTAGTTGCAGGGGGCACAGCCCACCACCCCTTACAGGAGTCAAACCTGCAACCTTGTGGTTGAGAGGACGCATTCCAACCAACTGAGCCATCTGAGAGGAGTCAAAACGGCAACCTTGTGGTTGAGAGGACGCATTCCAACCAACTGAGCCATCTGAGAGCTCAGCGGCAGCTAAGCTCAAGGTGCCGTGTTCAATCTTAGTTGCAGGGGACGCGCTGACCACCATCCCTTGCGGGACTCGAGGAATCGAATTGACAACCTTGTGGTTGAGAGCCCATTGTCCCATGTGGGAATTGAACCATCAGCCTTCGGAGTTAGGAGCATGGAGCTCTAACCGCCTGAGCCACCGGGCTGGCCCCAGAGGAGCAAACATTTTTAACTTAATTTGTTTTTATTTCTAAATTGTAATATGTAACATTTCAAACATACATAAAATAAGAGGGAAGGGTATGGTCAATCCTCATATTTCCATTGCCCAGGTTCAAAAGTTATCAACTTTTTGCCAATCTGGTTTCATTAGTTCCCTCTTAATTTTTTTTTTCTGGGGTATTTTAAATAAATTTGTTGAAATCATGTTATTTCACCCATAAGTGCTTTGGTATTTCTCACTGATAAATAAAGACTTTTAAATATAATGACAATACCATTATAATACATAAAAATACTTCTTTATATTATCTAAAACAATTCATCTTTATATTTTCTGAAGTATTTAAAAAAATTTGTTTATATTTCATTTGTTAACAATCAGGATTCAAACAAGGTCCACATATTGGTTGATAAAATGCTTAAGTCTTTTTTGCATCCATGGTAGTCTCTCTCCCCTCCACCCCTCTCACCCACTTGTTTGTTGAAGAAGCCAATTTATTTATCCTGGGGTATTTTTCACATTCTAAATGGGATAAATTCTATCTTACTGATGTTGTATAACGTGCTCCTCTACCCCTCACATGTCTTATAAATTAGTAGTTAAATCTAGATCCTTGAATAAATTCAAGTTCAACCCTGTAGGCAACAATACTACATATATATTGTTGGGTGCTTTCCATTGCATCGTATCACTAGGAGCATAGATGGGATGCCCCACTTGTAGTGATATTACAATGTATCAGGTGGCTCAGGTGTTTTTAGCCATGGTCCACCCATTATAAAGTTTTCCGTCAACTTTCCACCTTGATTGCTAGGATGCATTATATTATGAGGGCTTACAAAATGGTGATTTTCACATTGTATCACTCCTTCTATATTACTAGCTGGTATTATTGCTGTCTGAAAAATCTTTCCCTCATCTACTATTTAGTTACCCTTAAATACTGTTCATAAGAGAAAGACAGGATATGTGCTTAATTTTTTCTCATTATTTACCCATTTGCAGAATAGCAAAGAATAGAAAGAGTGGTAAAGTAAGCAGGGGTCAGATTCTTCAGGGCTTTGTAGTCCATAATAGTGTTACGGGATTTGAATTCAAGATCAGTGTGAAGGCATGCTATGCATATAAGCCATATGCTTATATTTACATTAAAAATGAACTACTCTGACGACTATGTGGAGAACATCTAGAAGGTCAATAGGAATGCAGTAGTCTTATCAAGAGGTGAAACTGGCTTGAGGGGAGCAATGGATACTCATACATTTGAGGATGTGATTGCATGTGGCTTGCTCAACTTATTTTGTTGCCATTCACTGAGGTAAGGAACATGGAAGGAAGGAGACCAAGGTCAGAGGAATGATAAATTGGATTTTTAATATGATTTTTCCAGTTCTCGTGAGACTTCTAATTGGAGCTGTTGAGTAGAACGCTGGTAGTATAGGCCAGAAGCTTGGAAAGAGGTCTGATCTAGAGGTGTAAACTGGAGCGTCAGCAATGTGTGCACAGCAATGGAATTCACGGGAGTAGATGAAATTGCCTAGAGTGGGAATTTGTATGAGAGGGCTATGATGCGAAACTTGAAAAACTCTGGCGGAAGGATACAGGAAGTGTCCTCAAGAGAGACTAATAAGGAGTGACCAGACAAAATGGGGAAAACCAGGAGAATGTAGTAATAGTTTTTTTAAGAAGGAGGGAGTCATGACTGAGTTAAATGCTGCTGAGGGGTTACGACTGAGACCTAAAGATTCTCCTTGAATTTAGTGCCATGCGGATATCAGTGATTTTAACTACTACTATTGCCGTGGAGCTCCAGTATTCAAAATCAGACTGTGGTAGGTTGAAGTGGGAGGAGAAGGTGAGCAAACGGAGGCAGCTATTGTAAACAATTATTCTTGAGTGTTCTTGATAAAAAAATACATATTTGGATTTCTATGAATTTGTTTATTAATAAAATTATTAATTACCATTTACCTCCTATTTCTACCAGAAACCATTCAAACTTTAGAATTTAGGGATATATCTCCCCCAAAAAATTATATTCCCATATTAAACTATTCTGAATCTATTATCCATTAAATTTTATAAATTATTTTAAAGTTATTTTTTATTTCCTACCCCTATCATCAGGTTTTATGTAATGCATTTTTGTAATTTATTTGAAATTGTAACATTTCAACTTTTATCTTCCAATAACTGGTTTACCTAATAGTTTGTGGGGTTTTTTTGTTTGTTTGTTTGTTTTTTAGTTTGTCACTTTTACTGCATTTGAGATCTTAAATTTGATAATAATGTATTATACCGGGAGTGCCAAAAAAAGTATACAAGTGGAAACTTTGGTCAACGTTGCTCAAGCATAGTTCACTTGATGGTAACCACTTTGAGCACCTCTTGTAATTGTAGAAGTCAAACGTGACTTGTATGCATCTTTTGTTATCGATATATTGAGTATTACAATTTTAATACAGTTTTCCTTTCATAAAATGTGTATACTTTTTTTGGCACCCTTTTTATAGCAATTTACTATAAATTTGATATGGGTTAGAGGTATGCTTTCTTTCTTTCCAGTATCCAAACTGATAACCACTAACATTTTCTTATTGTTACTTTTTGTTGTTGTTTTAGCCTCAGGAGTACATTTGGACCTTGGGGATTATTATCAATATCTTCATAATAAACTCCGACACTTGTTTCTAAGATTGATATTGGAGCTTGCAACTTATTCACGCATAAATGTAATTTGCATATGCTTGCCAGATCTTGTATTTCTTCTGCACCTTTGCAGACCCACATTGAATTAATTAATTTAATTAGTTCAGACATTTATTGCAGAATAACTGTGTGCCAGACTCCAAGGATAAAATGATGCTTTGGACTCAGGCTACCTTCAAAAAGTTCACAGTACAAAGTTGAAGACAAACAAATGATGAGATAATTAAAATACATTCTTATGATTTCATTGTAGAGGCATGTACAGTGTGCGGTGGTAGCAAAGTGAGGTAGCTCACCTACTGCCAAGTTGGAGGGGTAGTGGGAAGATGGCTGAAGGATCAGCTTGCACAAGAATGGAAGGCTTGCTGGTCTGGTGGTGAGACAATGCTGAGGAGATAACACAAGCAATAATCTCTTTACATGATCCCAAATTAACTTTGGACCTATTCTAAATTGTTATTGATGGATAGAAAATGTTTAGTTTTTTGCAAAATATAATTCCATACCAGGTGTGGTGAACTTGCTGCCATTTTGCCTGTATAGAGGCTTCCATTTTCCAATTAGACCTGCCCTATTTAACTATTACCTAGAAGGCACTATATTTCCCATCATTCTGAGGAATGGAGAGGCTCTCTGAAAGACAAAGGAAACCAAAGTATCTTCAAGTCACAAATGGGAATTCAGACTTACCCAAGAGGCTTCCTATTGAAGATATGTTACATCTATAAACTACTAAAAAAGATGAGGGTAAACGGGAACAAATATATGGTGATGGAAGGAGAACTGACTGGGTGGTGAACACACAATGTGATATATAGATGATGTATTATAGAAATGTACCCCTGAAACCTATGTAACTTTACTAACCACTGTCACCCCAATAAACTTTAATTAAAAAGAAAAAAAGCAACAGTGAAAGAGTTTAGTAAAAAGTCATCAAAGAAACCGTAAAGGAATCTAATGGTAATTCAGGCCATCACCTGGAAATCAAACAGCAAAGCAGGGCCTCTAGTGGCCTAACTGGTCTTGTCTGGTGTTTGAAAGTGGGGTTGGCTCTTGGAGGTCCTTGGAGAATTGGGGGAGAATAGGAAAGGAAAGCTCAAGCAGGGAGAATCTGAACTCCTTGCTAACAGCGTAGTCCTTTTTTGCAGAATTCCTGAGGGCCATAATTGCTAAGAGCTGCATGTTTAAAAAAAAAAAAAAAAAAAAAAATATATATATATATATATATTACAAGGTCACATTCTTGAAAGTAATGAAAAGAACATATTGGGTGCTAAACACAAGTTTATATTTAGGTAATACCCAGAGAATCAGAGATTTGTTTTTGAGATTTCATGGCTAAATCTTTTGATGCTAACAAGAAGCATAACATTCATTTCAACTGACACCCTGGGTAAAAACAGTCATAAGCCTTCCAGATTGGATGGAATTTTAATAAATTCTTTGGTGTTTTTTCACCCATTACCCTTTTCATATTAACTAATCAAAATTGTTTCATCTTAGAACATTGTATTAATAATGTAAAATAAAATGAAAAGAACAAATATGTGAGTATATTCTAATAAGGATAGAAACATGACATTTCTTACAGAATTGAGTTCGCTGTAAACTGTACAGAGACTATAAAAAATGACAGACTATCTAAGATTGGCAGCACTTTTTCTCAGTATGTGTTTTTAATAAACAATGCATTAGTTAATTTTATGGTATTTTAAATTACATTTTCTATATAAAAGCAATAAAAGCAAGCCAAAAGAAAGGAAAAAAAAGGCAGAAGACATTTTCTGTTATGAGTGTTTTCTATTTCAGTTCCCTCTAACCTATGTTTTTTTTCATTAAATTAGATGTTTTCTAAGAAAATTACCATCTCCCTCAGTCAAGGATATTTTTTCATTACTGTGAAAATTGAATAAAAGGAGTACATTGGTTATATAAACAATAATTATCATAATGTGGTTAATGCAATAGTTAAATAGGGTTATAAATGAAGTAAAATTTAAAAAATATTATGCCTCCAATTTCTAATACTGTAACTGGACATAATATCTTCTAAAATCTGTTTTCTAATTATAAAATAAGTCACTTGAGTGGCCCTTCTTAATTATGCAAATATACCCAGGGTCTTCCAACTGGGTGAAAGAGCCTTTGTGACTTTGAGATGATTCCTCCCTGTCTTAGAGATCTCACAGCTCAGGGAGGAAAGGGGGCTGGGGAGCTGATTTGCATATGCAGCCCAGGCGCTTTGTGTAGTGGTCAACCAAACTCTACCACTTCTCCCCCAAATTGGGGTGTGTACGAGTTTGCTTGTATGCCATAACAGATTATATGGCTTAAACAACAGAAGTTTATTTTTTCAGAGTTCTGAAGGCATGAAATCCAAAATCAAAGTGCCTGCAGGGTTAGTTTCTGGGGAGACCTTTCTTCCTGGCTTATGGATGGCCATCTACTGGCTGTGTTATCACAGGCTTTTCCTCTGTACACACACACTCCTGGTGTCTCTTCCTCTTCTTACTTGGACACCAATCCTATTAGATTAGGGCTCCACTCTTATGACCTCATTTAATCTTAATTAACTCCATAAAGGTCTTATCTTCAAATACAGTCACAATGGGAGTTAGGGCTTCAACATATAATCTATGATCTTAGAAGGAACACAATTCAGTCCATAACAGGTTCAGTTGGGGTGGCCTTAACCAGAATATGCTGGCAGGGAAAGGACACCAAGGGAAGATGTATGGAAGGGAGACACAGCCAGGACTCAACAGTAAGGCCTTAGGTCCCTCCCCCCCCCCCCCCCCCCCCGCCTTCTTCCGCCTCCCCCCTCCCCCACTTTGTTTCAAGCCATTGTTTCTCAGTCTAGTTGTGTAGGACACAGCTCCCTGGCCCATGCTGGTATTATGAGCCTTGCACTCCCCCCCGGCTGAGGCAGTTGGTTGACGGTCATAGGTCTCCTGCTCAAAGCGGCTCATGGCAGCTCTTGCCAGCTGCTGGCCACTCACGCTGGCTGCTGGCCAATCACGCTGGCCACCGACTGTTCCTCGTAGCACAGCAGCCCGCGGCAGCAGCTCATGCTGACCTCCGGCTGCTTACGGCAGCCCAGCTCCAGGGAGAGCCATTGTTCGCCATCTTAGCTGTAGAGGGCGCAGCTCACTGGCCCATGTGGGAATCTAACCGTCTACCTCAGTGCTAGGAACACGGCACTCCAACCACCTGAGCCACTGGGCCGGCCCAGGACTTAGGTTTTAAGAAAGAGTTCCCCATCCTTCCCCCCCTGAATCTAGGACCCCTTATAGGACCAGTTAACATGCGCTGGGGTCCTGTTCTGGGGGAAGAGTGACTGTTCTGAGATGTGAGTGTGAAGTAAGTGAACCAAACCCTGAAGACTAATGTGGACACCATGGCAGGTTGTGCAGGAGCTGAGCCCACTTAGGTACAACTTCCATGGAGAAGGAGAATCCATTGTCCAGGGCAGGAATGGTGTTCATAGTGACACCGAGGAACAGGGAGCAAATCAGGGGCTCCAGTGGCCCAGCTGAGCTGCTTGGAATATGGGAGTGGGGTTGGCTCTTGGGGATTCTTGGAGAATTTCAGGGGAATAAAGAAAAAGCTCTCACAAGCAAGAGGCTTAACTTCTTGCTAACAGACATTTTACCATAAGCTGACGAATGAAGGCGTCCAAGTCATGGAAAAACATAAAAGAAGCCCAGAGAAAGAGGCATCTGTCTCTGTTTTGGGAGGCCAGTTAAGGACTCTACTTTGTGAACATGGAAAACATTTAACAGATAGAAAAAGAAAAGAGGGGAAAAGACATTCTAGCATTGCAGACAGAGGGACTATAACCCACCCGGCATTAATATAGAAGGTAAATTGAGGGACTGGCATTAGTCACTCGGGCAACAGCCTATTGCAGCAGTTTTGATCAGACTGCAATAGAGATTTGCGTAAAATGAAAGTTGTCAGTATCATTACTAAGTATTGGTGATCACTGTGAAAATGGGTTGAGAGTGGTGAAGGAGGAAGGAGGGTTTTCCCCCTGTGCAAACCCCAAGCCCAGGAAAGCAGTGATCTGGAAGTGGCTCTGGGGAGCAGAAAGATTCAGTTTGTCTCCAGAGTCCTGCTCTGTCTTTGTCACACACACACTCACCCAAAACCATAGTTTTTCTGAACAACTTAAAAGCAAGAGTTTCCTTCTGGTTACATAAACAAAATGAACTTTCATTTTTATTCTGCAAGGAAAGAATGATTTGTGAAAAATATTTTAACTATTTTAAGTCATTAAATTTAATGATTATCTTTATATTTTATATTAAATTTGAATATAAATGTAACATTTTAAAAAGCACTCAACCACATATAATGCACCTTTGTTTTCCACATTGATGTGCATTATAGGAAAAAGTTCTCTGATTTTAAAGAACAAGTAGATATTTTTGAAACGATCAAATTATTCATTCATTAAAAATCATTAATTACAATTATGTGACAAAATTAATTTCCTATAAAATAGGTTTTTCTGTCTGAAAAAATGGAAGTGAATTATTTTAAGAACTCTTATAACTTAAGGCTAACATTTCATGCCAATAATTTATGATTAATATATAGTAGAATATTTTAGCACATTTTAAAACTAAAAAAAGAGGTTACTAACTCATCTTTCTGGATTTTACTCATTTTTTACTTTTAAAGGTAAATAATGAAAAATATAGTTAGCGGATAATTTAATAACATAAATAATAAAGTCAGTGAAGATTACATATACAACTGTTACAGAATGCATGAAATATTTCAACTATGGTTTAAATGTACATGAGATTAATAGTACTTCTGATTCCGTTTGGGCATTTGATATTATTACATCTATATAATCCAAGACATTTCATCCATTGGGCTCATTGATACTCATTTTCAAAAATCCTAAAACATACAAAAAAAGTACTGCTAAAGGTAAAAATCAGTAAATGAGGTGACCTGAGCATTTATTCAGCGTTATTCTTTTGAAATAATCAAAATAAAAACTCTTGAGAATTAATGTTGAGGTCATAAAACTGTCTGCTCTGGTCCAATTTTCATCTCCTGTGAACTTCTTAGCTTTCCCTTTTTCATTTATGTCTCTAGTAACTAATATTGATTGAGAGTTTACTATGTGCCAGTTACTATTGTAGGTCTGGGGAAATAAGAGCAAACAAATTCTCCTTGTTTTCTATCAGAAGGACTCCAGAAATATTGTTTTCCTCTTGACCAATGAGGAAACTGAGGCACAGTAACATTAGGTAACTTGTTTAAGGTCAGAAAGCAAATAATCGTGCTCATTGCCACTTTCTTAATTTTCATACAATGAGCCCTTCTTGATGGTGGTACCTGATATTTGCTATCATATTTTGACATCCCTTTATCTAATTGGGTGCTATCTTTTGCCTTCTGTAAAATACAAGCAAGCAAGAAAAAAAATGTAATTTTTTTCTTTAAAATTGTTTATTAAACTTTATGCTTAATAAAATTTTTATAAAATCTAAGACTTCCTTTCTCGTGCCCAACTTGTTGGTTACTATCTTTAATTCAGCATTTATCTGGTTTCTCCCTGGAAAACACACATAATAATCATAGCAGCTATCATTCGTTGAGCATCCTGGCTCTGGTCACTGTGCTTTGTTTTACAGTTCAGGAAATGGAGGTCCAAAACTGTTAGTAATATAGCTGAAAAGTGTCCCAGCCAGGATTCCATTGAGGGAGTCACTCAATAACTCTAGCAACATCCCTTTATAGCACACTTTCTTTTTCCTAGGTGTTACATGAGGTGATGCCATTTCCTCCTTTAGGCCCAATAGGTTATCTCTATTTTATAGGTGAGGTGATAATGAAGTCTTAGCATAGTTAGGTGGTTTACTTAGTCTCATACCGGTAGGAAGGTCAACTTTGTGGGGACAGTGGGGTAACGGGAGACATAATCTGAGATGAAAATTGCTTTCAAATTCTGCTCCTCTGCTTAAAAGCTCAGTAAACTGGGACAAATTACTTAATCTTTTCCTTTCAACTTTCTCATTGGTCAAGTGGGAGTGCTGTATATACCTGCTTCATAGGGTTTTGTGAGCATTACATGAGTGAAGCATTGAGAAGAGTGTCTGGCACAGAGTGTTGTACAAGTGATGTAAGCCTCACGCCATCATCATCATCATCATCATCATCATCATCATCATCATCACTTTATAGCCAGAGTTTTTTTCTGACTTAAATCTTGCTTCAATTTGTTTCTTCTCCATTAGATTTCTTTAAGTGTTCAGTGACCAGAGAACTAGTGAGTCAGTTTGTATCTATTTGTTCAGAAAACCAGGGCCTTCTGTAGGATTCAACATCCTTGATTAGAATAAAACTTTCGGTTGAATTTGAAGTGCTAAACTGTTTTAGGTTTTTAAAAAACAATTTAGGAATTCGTTGATTGTGCGTTAGTCTTGTTCCACAAAGGATTTAGGGTGACATAAAAATGTGAAAACTAAAATGATAGACTAAATTATTAATTTAGGTAAAATAAAACATGAGCAGAAAAAAATTAAGAGGCAGGGGTATGTAATTACATGGCTATTTAAACCATGAAGTCCAGCATAGTTATTCAAAAAAGGCTCAAAAATCCCCACTTCTCTCCTGGGCTCTGTTCTCTGTACTGTTCTCCCTGGTTTTTGGAGGGCCTAGCAGTTTTACCTTCCTATCTTTCTTTCCTTTTCCCCTTTTCTTGGGACTTACCTTCACAGACCTCATCAGATATTCTTACTGAATTGTTCTCATGAGATTTCTATTCTCAATTAGTTTTATATCTTTCAATTTTATGGCCCATCAAGAACTGCACAGTTCATTTTCTGAAGGAGATATAAGAAAGTGCAAAATGTTACCAAATCTTTCCTCCTGTGTTTTCAAACAAACAAATAAACACACAAACAAAACAAAAACATAACATTGGCTGCTTTCTAAATATGCATATGATTATTTTAATAAAACCTCCACTGGGTAAATGAATAACATAGAAGTGGGAAAAATAAAGTTTGCAATGAATGGTGGATGATACTGGTGTTCAACAGGGAGCTCTTAAAAATAGGCCAAAGGCATAAGACATATTTGTAGTTTTCAATTTATAGGAAAATGATTTCATTAGAGAGTAAAAGAGAGAAAACCATCAGTCAGAATGTTGGAGGATGCAGGCTCCTGATGAGACCAGCAGAGGAGACAAACTAAGTGTATGGATGCAGATTAGGCCTCAGAAGATGAGGGTGTAAAAGGGATTTAATGGTGGGGTGGATTATAGAAATCCATGTAACAATGTTAAATAATTATAGTTCCAGCCGAGATCAAAGTGGTGCTGATTGAATGCCCTCAAGCTGTTAACACGAAGTATCTTAAAGGGGGAAAAAAAAAAAAACCTGCCTTGGAGATTGGTCAGCCTGGGCAAACAATGGCTGTGATCTGTAGAAGTTCCAACTATTGAAGGCATCACTTATGGGGGAGGAAAGATGGAGGAGGGAGCCTGTAAGGGAATTTCGTCCCCTGGAGCTTGATATTAAAAGTGACTTTTGGAGCTGTTTGTAATTTGATTGAAATTGCTGAAAAAAAAAAAGTATATGATTAACTCTTTCTCTTAGAGGGTGGAGAAAAGACATTTACTCAACCATATCACAGATTCCATTGGGAAATTCTGTAATTGATTTACTTACCATTCTTGAGTTTTCTCTTTGAGGAAAATTTCACTTTCACGTCACATACCAGCATGGTAATGACTGTAGGTAAGGTTAACTGAAAACAAAACAAAACAAAACTTCTTTGTGGAAGACACATTTATCTGCAGAAGGAGCAAAAAATAATTGACTATCAAGGGGGAAAAATGAGACCACATCCATGAATGTGGATTTGTTTGATTTTGTAATGTCTCTAAGACATTATAAAATGTAGAATTATAAAACAATTTAAGTTAGTTGTAAAATGAGACAACCAATTCAATTAACCTCCAAAATAAGTGTTTTGGACAGATTTAATGTAGGACTATATATCTACATCTCTATCTCTTTAGCAATATATTATATGATAAAAGAAAGAGATGCAGTGTTTACACCTTACAGATGCATCTTTACTTACTTTTCAAAAAGGAAGTGTTTGTTATTTTTAAGTCATAAAAATGCAAAGCCAACAAATACTAAAACTATGTTTAAAGAAATTGTACTTCTATATTTTATATTATCCATTTAAAATATATTATTGACATATATAGTTGAACTGTGTAGTTGATATAAAGAGTGAATTATATAGTTGAAAAGCCAAATATTTGCAAACGCTTTTTGTAACAATGTATGTTGTGATTGGAATTTCACTTGCGGGGATTAAAACAGATATTTCAGTAAGCACATGACATTTCTAGGATAATGGTTGTTTTAAGGTTTAGGGTATGTGGGCGTGAGCTAGCCACCTCATTTTAAATTTTGCAAACTTTTATGTTAGGAGATGAAATATTGATGCAAATATTTGATAGTAAATACTTGATAATATATATATATTTATGCATTGCTGAAGAAGTTGGTAATGACTTCTTAAGGGCAAACTGCTTTTGGATAGACAAAATCTGAATTTTTTTATTAGAATAATTTAATATATTTTTTTTCCTAATTCAAATACATTTGCCTGAAAATTCAAGTAAGGATGTATTAAGAATGAACACTTTCTGCTGTTATGTCTCCTGTTGTAAGAAATAACCTATATTAAAGACAGTGCCACATTGAATCTGTGTGATGAAGGGTTTAACTTCATGACTTTCCTTAGGTAGAGGTTTTATGACATTACATTTAATTTTTCATATTTTAATATGAATGCATTTTCTTTGCCAAATTAATTTCTATTTTTATAGGTGTACAGATGTGTTAGCTGTAATACCTTTTTCCTCTGTGCAAAACATTATTTCTCATCTGTAAAACATTATTTTAAAATTATATTCATGTGGTATTGGAGAAAATAAATTATAGGATTAAACTTTTTTTAATGAATATATATTACATATTCTTAAAACAGTTTAAAACAACAATAAAAATATAAATTAAGACAATTTCTGCAAGCTACCAGCCAATTATTCGTCAATTTTATAGTTTCCAACATGTTTTTGTGTTTAGGATGTCAGTAACGTTCTAAAGCTGGTCTTATACATTTAACAACTGAATAATTTGGTTATTTTATTTCCATCACTTTTCATTGTGCCTTTCTGTTTATTGTGCCTTTCTGTTTACGTGTACACAAAACAGTTTTTCTCATTATTATTTTCATAGGTTCTTCTACACCAAAGAAGGTTTATAAAACACAGAAGGAGTTCATTAACTACCCAAGTTACCCATACTGAAATGCTGTTACTTTGGATTGTAATTTTAATTGTTTTTATGTTGTTTAAAGTAATATCATTTACCTCACATATAATTACATACGTGAGCGTAAATGCCAAACGAAATCATTTTTCAAAGTTGCCTCATTTTCTCATTTTGAGGAAGTTTTTTGTTCTAAGAGTACAGAGACCCCATGGCTATTGATGAGTTCAGCATTACACAAAAATTCTGAAATTATAATAGGACGGAAAAAGAAAAGCCTAGAATGTTTATTCATACAAAACTGGGTTCAAATCCTGGCTCACCCTTTCATTAATTATTAGTTGAATGACCTTCGGAATTTTTCCTCCTAGCTCTGAATTTTAGTTTCTTCATGAAAAGGATGCCTGCCTCATTAATGTGCTGTGAGAATTAAACAAGGTCAAGTGAAGCATTGCATGTCTTCCCAGCGTGATACAGGTATGGGTAGATGGAGGGCTGCAGTGGGAACTGTCCAACACTCTTTCCCATTAAAGCCAGATGACAGCGAAGTTTGGGTGGAGAAAGTCTGACCTTGAGCCTGACGATTCCTAAGTATATTCCTTATGCTAATGTAGCTCTTTTTACTAAAGTGAAAAGTGAGACTCTTAGAATGAGTGATTTTTACTGAGTTACTTTATGTTTCTGATCCTCAGTTTTCTCACTAGCAAATGGGAGTACTTATGCTTAAAGTGTGTCTTAAGTAAAAGCAAGCACAATTTACATATGCCTGGCACATAGAAATACTCAATTATGGAGAGTTATTGTTGGTTTTGTTATTATTCCAAAGACTACTGGTAGTAACTGGCTTTTAAAAAATGGTAAGGCCAGTGAGTTAGTAAATATTTATTGAATTTCTATATATAATAGTAATTCTTCTGAGCACTGAGAATAGTGTAGTCAACAAAATGGAAGCAATTGCTAGCCTCATGGAGCTTGCATTGTTCTGTGAACATTGTTCAAAATCCACTTAATCATTATTAAATATCAAAACATTTTAAAAAACAGTGTTTATGTTAATGTTCATAAAATACACCTATTCTTTGAAGGACTGCAAGTTTTCATGGAAGAAAAAGGATAATTTGGCAATCTTCTCGACCTCACTGTTTTAAACTTTTCTCAGTTTATTACTACCCTCAATACCTTCTTAAGGGAGAATCTCTCATTTCCTCATCCCATCTGCTCTTCTGTCTCCACCATCACTCAGATCCCTTATCTCATTGCTTTTTTTTTTTTTTAATTTATTGGGGGTGACAATTGTTAGTAAAATTACATAGATTTCAGGTGTACAATTCTGTATTACATCATCTATAAATCCCATTGTGTGTTCACCACCCAGAGTCCGTTCTCCTTCCATCACCATATATTTGATCCCCCTTACCCTCATCTCCCACCCCCCACCCCCCTTACCTTCTGGTAACCACTAAACTATTGTCTGTGTCTATGAGTTTCTGTTTCTCATTTGTTTGTCTTGTTCTTTTGTTGTTTTTGGTTTATATACCATATATCAGTGAAATCACATGGTTCTCTGCTTTTTCAGTCTGACTTATTTTGCTCAGCATTACACTCTCAAGATCCATCCATGTTGTCACAAATGGTCCTATATCATCTTTTCTTACCGCCGAATAGTATTCCATTGTGTATATATACCACAACTTCTTTATCCATTCATCTATTAAAGGACATTTTGGTTGTTTCCATGTCTTGGCCACCGTAAACAAAGCTGCAATGAACATTAGAGCACACGTGTCTTTATGGATAAATGTTTTCAGATTTTTTGGGTAGATACCCAGGAGAGGGATTGCTGGGTCATATGGTAATTCTATTTGTAATTTTTTGAGGAACCTCCACACTGCCTTCCATAGCGGCTGCACCAGTCTGCATTCTCACCAACAGTGTATGAGGGTTCCTTTTTCTCCACAGCCTCTCCAACATTTGTTACAATTTGTCTTGTTGATGATCGCCATTCTGACTGGGGTGAGGTGATATCTCATTGTGGTTTTGATTTGCATTTCTCTGATG
Source organism: Rhinolophus sinicus (assembly GCF_057876585.1). Classification (NCBI taxonomy): domain Eukaryota; kingdom Metazoa; phylum Chordata; class Mammalia; order Chiroptera; family Rhinolophidae; genus Rhinolophus; species Rhinolophus sinicus. Next base: position 26,476,136 of record NC_142506.1, on the reverse strand, counting down.
ATTAGTGATGTTGAGCATTTTTTCATATGTCTATTTGCCATTTGTATGTCCTCTTTGGAGAAATGTCTCTCCAGGTCCTCTGCCCATTTTTCAATTGGGTTGTTTGTTTTTTTGTTGTTGAGTTGCATGCGTGCCTTGTATATTTTGGATATTAGCTCATTGCTTTTTGCTGGGCTTCCTTATCGGTCCTCAGTGCTCCATTTAGACCACAGTTGTATCTCTTTATTCTACAAACCATACTTACTTCTCTAGTGTCCAGGCCTCTTAATTACACCGCTCTCTTTACCATTCAGCCAGGCACTTTTTCCTCCACCGTCACTAATTAATCTCATGTTTCCCTTAGGACTCTAGCCAGCATTACTAACCATTTGCCTGCCATTTTCCAGCTCTCCTTCTGGAGTACTTCCATTACTCTTGTCTGTTTCATTGTACCTGTGGCCATCACCCCCTGTAACTTCACAGCTACCTCTGCCTGAGGGATCTGTCTTTCTTCACCTGCGTCAACCCTTGTTTACATCTGCACTTCATTCTTCTCCATTACCCAGAATTGTTGCCACACGCTCAGAGAGTCCCTCCTCTGTTTATAACCATCTGTACATGTCCTGCAACCTAATTGTGGGGGCTACATAGCTCCTGGCTTAATTTCCAATATTACTCCATCCAACTCCATGACCTACCGTTTTGACATTGTATTCGTTAGGACCTTAAATGGCTTGACTTCTGTGAATCTGCCTCTCTGTGAGGGTGGGGGACAGGCAGTCTCTCTTCCTGCTTCTTACAGCACCAGGAGAAAAATAGCTTCCATGGATTAAGTGAGCATTTATTATGTATGAAGCACTGTACCAGACACTTAATAAGCGACATCTCAGGCAATCCTCTCAATATCTAAGGACCCGAGAAAAATCATATAATTTCATTGGCATCATTACAAATTTAAGTTATTACCAGTTAATGCGTTCATTTCCATATAACCTTGTATGTAAACTCCCACAGTAGTTATCCTAAAACTCTCCAATCTTAGAACCATTAATCCTCTCTACTTTCCTCTCAACTGCTCTGCTGAATACAGAGCAGTATTTTTTTTTTTTTTTTTTTCATGCGAGAGACTCCTTTGTGAAGATCTTTCAAAATTCAAAACCCTCCTTTGTCCCATTGAGAGGAAAAGTGATGTAGCGGGGAACCCTTCTCAGAGCACATAAATGTAGAATAGAAACATTGTAGCTTAGAGGTATTACAACTACTTTGATGCTGGAGCCAGGTCACCAGATAGTTTTTCTATTATCTTTGCCCAGTTGTATCACAAGTTTTGCCAACTTCAAGGTGACTCTGCTTTACAGTTGCTTTTAATTTTCTCAGTGTGATCTCTAATAGTTCAGCATGCTCACTCTTAAATTAATTGCAGCTTGTGATGAAAAGAAAATGACCTCACTATTATATGAGAATTTCCTGTGATGAACTTTTCTTGTTTCACATCTCCTTACCCTTTCTTATCCTTCCCCTCTCTAGCTCTCAATTCCCTGCTCTTTTTTTTTTTATCACCAAGTATCTCATTTTTCTTCTCCCTTCAATTTCTACCTAGCTTATTTCTTTTCTAACTGCCCATATCTCCCCAACTCATGTATTCATTCCTGCCTGCTTGCAGTCAACAAATAGTTATTGAGCACTTACAGTGTTTCTGAAGTCACACAGCCTGACTTCAGATATTGGCTTTCACACCTCCAAGCTCTGAGAACATGAGCAAGCCCCTTACTCTGTGTGCCTCAGTTCTCATCTGTAAAACAGCAATAATAGGAGTTGTATCAATAATAAATGAGAACTGTCAAAGTTTGTTGTGAACTTACTACATTCAGTCAGTTTTTTAACACTTTACCTGTATTAACTCATTTAGTCTCATAAAACACTGTGATGTAGATACTGTTATTAATCCCACATTTTACCTATGGGGTTATATATTTTCATAATTTGCTCAATGTCACAAAGCCACCTAGCTCATCGAGGGATAAATGAGCTCATTCATGTCAAGTGCTTAGCAAAGTGCCTGGTACAGAATAAATTCTCAAAGACATTTAGCTATTATTGTCATTATTAATATTCCCATTTTGCTACCCAGTAAGTACTTAATGAATATTAGTTATTGTTATTATGATGAGTAAAGCACCATGCTAGGTGATCTGAGTGTAAAAGATATATGAAATATAATGGCTGTACTCAAAAAGCTTACAAAATATTAAAGAATTTAAAACTGTTATTTTCTCTTTCTTTTTCCTCTTTTCCTCTTTTCTTCTTCTCTTCCTCCTGTTCTTCCCCCTCCTCTTCCTCATTCTCTTTGTTCTCCTACTATTTCTTCTTTGAGAGAAGTGGAATAGCACAGGACTTAACAAAAATTTGGGAGCCAAGACGCCTGGTCTACTTCACATCTTGTCTCCTGCTCTTCTAGCTGGGTGGCCATTGACAAGTAAATTCACTTTTCTGTGCCTCAGTCTTTTTCTCAATAAAATGGACCAATTGTATGTCTACCTTATAGGATTACTGGAAATAAGAAGCGACTTAATCCCCGTAAAGCACAGAGAATAGCGCCTGGATGTGGTAAACACAGTGGAAGTTGTAGCTAGTTTTCCTCTACTTTTACTTATTTGACTGCAAGTATATATTTAAAGAGTTTTAAGTATTATACCTTTTTGATTGCTATTTGTTAATTATATTACATGTTTATGTTCCTGTGTTTTCAATTTTAACATTTCATGTTTGGTATTTTACATTGTTTCGTTTTAAAAGTTACTAAATTAAGATTATTATACGTTCCCTATTACCATTACTGTTTCCTCTAAAATAATGGCTCACATTTTTTAAAAAAAAAGTTTATTATTGCCCTATGAGATGTTATTTCTTTTTTAGACCCCACCCCTCTCTCTCTCTCTCTCTCTCTATATATATATATATATATATATATATATACACACACACACACACTTGAATTCTTTCTCCTGCACATCTCATTAAAAACAGTTTCTGATCATCCCTTTAACTTCTCTAGATCTATCAGTTTCTTTCCTATTGCTCCCGATTCCTCACAATGTGTCAGGCACATTCTCTTGTTTGGGTGGTTCCATCTCTGAACACATTTTCTTTGGCAAACTGTGAATATGCTCAATATCAGATTCATGATAGAATTGGGCAGGGTGGTAATTTTTCTGTGTATGTGATTAGTATCCTTTTATCGAGTGCTTACTGGACCTGGGGTTACAAAGATGAGCCAGATATGCTATTTGTCACTCAGGTCGCTCACTGTCTAGGTGAAAGAGAGGCAGGAACATATTTCATTTGGATATATCATGGTTGGTACTATTTGAGGGGTACAATAAAAATCCCAGGGGAATGCCAAGAAGGTAGTTAGCCTCTTTCAGTCTAAAGTGACCTCACATTTGGGAAGAATCCTTTATGGACATGGAGGGGCCACTTGACCCAGTTAATGCATGATAGGATTAGCAGGGTGTCAATCTGATCATCTTAATACAGGTTGTGGCTGTCCAAGGACTAATATGTTTCTCCCAAGAAAAGGGAACGGTGCTGAGTGGTAAGGCCAGGACTGGATGGAATCAGAACCCTTTTCATGTTCCCCAAAACAGAAACTTGCTTGTGGAGGTCCTCTTCTTAAGTTCCATACTGATATCAGACAAGAGCAGACAGTCTGCTTAATTATAACTCAGTCAGAACTATTACTAAACTCTTAATGCACCTGCATAGTCTCTTTATCATAACAATAATGTAGATACAGCTGCCAGGATTTGACCTTTTCACAGAAGCATTTGGATTATTACCCAAGATGCCAATTTTCTAGGCCAGTGTTTCACAAAATGTGGTCAGTGAACTACTTGAGCACCCCTCCAGATAATATCCATAAAATTTTCATGCACAATAATGTTTCTGAACCTGTCTAGGCACCTGCAAAGTAAATCGGAGGTCAATGAGCTCTACTGGCTTTACATTTAATTTGGCAAAACATTAGAAAAAAGTAAATCTTAGTCAATACCCCAGTATGCCTTCAAAGAATCAGGACAATATCTATTATATTGTTTTAAACATAAGTACAGTTATCCCTCTTTTCTTATTTGCTTGGAACTATCAGGTTGAAATACAAAAGCTACCAGGGAATCGGAAATAACTAAGTTTTCAATTCATTGCTTCATCCAAGTAAATATCCTGATGATTTACTTACCAAACATTTTATATTCAATCAGCATCATAGAATGTCATTGAATCATTAGTGATTAGAGTTAATGCAACTTAATCTCTATAACTGGAGAACAATTTAAATATAAGAAAGAATTGCCATCTAACTTCTAAACACTTCTTGTATTTTGTGTTTTTTATCCCTTTTATTTCACTCACTTTCTTCTTCCTCTTCTCCTTAAACTGACCCATTTTGCAAGATCCAACTCAGGGCCTTCTGGGACCTTTCTCTCCGAGGCACCCCTGTGGCAACAGTAATTCATATAATTTATTCAGTAATGGATCAAATACCATTTAGTGGCATTTTATCTGTTATTCTTGTAAACTGGTGTTTACTATCTTTTTTAAACATTTTATGTTCATTTCTTATCTTCCTAACTAGCTGACAACCTCTTTACATCCCCAAGGTTGCTCATCACTGTCTCAAACACAGTAGATGCTCAGTAACTATTTAGTGACTTAAGGAGGAAAGAAAAGAATTAACTATGTCACTTGAAGAGTGCTAAAGACAAGCTTGAAGTCCATTGAGTTAGGATTGCTATTTGAACAATCTTTTATATTTAGAGGGAACCCCCTATAGGATGATAGAATTAAAGGAATGCATTTCTCTCTCCCTTCATAAGCCTTTAGAAAAATACGCACTCAGACTTAGAAAATTACGTTGTATTAATGCATTTATTATCTTGGTTTTTAAATTAAATTTATTGGGGTGACAGTGGTTAGTAAAATTATATAGGTTTCAAGTGTACATTTCTATAATATATCATCTATATATCACATTGTGTGTTCACCACCCAGAGTCAGTTCTCCTTCTGTCACCATGTATTTGACCCCCTTTACCCTCTTCTACCACCCCCAATCTATGTATACACATGCAAATGTGTACATACGCAAATGTATATAAACATATATGCAAACATGTACACAGATATATACACACATACACATATATACACGATGCAAATACACTAGCTTTTAATAGTAGGGAGAGAATCTAATTGACTTCAGTTTTTGGTTTTGCAGCTTAGATTGGAAAAGTTCCAAAGCTTCTACAGGGCTCTGCTGCCTTAAACAGGCCACCCTGCCATATGGCAGTTTTACTGTGGAGGTTTAGTTGTAATTGATTTATATTAGATTATGACGATATACTTGGTAGTCCATTAACAAAGTGACTAAGCTGGGTTCTTGACTACTGGATATACTCCTGAATAAAATCTAAGATTTTTCTTTCTAGTTTTGGTTTACAGTCTCTTTCTTATTCTCTCTTTGATTCTGTGTTTTTATATATTTAAAATTGGTATGCCAGGGGAAAATGTTGTACAATGGACATATATTTTGAGTCACTTTGCTTTAAGGTTGACAAAAGTTATTATGTTGACAAGTCATTGATCTTCAGTCCTGCATTCAGCAACAGCTAGTTCTCAATTACTCATGTTGGCAATAGTCAGGAAGCTTGTAAATACACTGAGAATTAAGTCACTTAATGTCAACCAATAGTTGAAAACTATATCAACAATTTTAAGTGAGATGCTAATGAGAAACAATATTAGAAGTGTTGTGATTTCCCTCCTTTTTTCATTTTCCCTGTTCTTTTTATATCTCTTCATAATGTCACTGATAAGTAAAAAAAAAAAAAAAAAAAAAAAAGTGACCAACAGGCAACCAAGATATAGCCTGTAAACCTTGAAATATTTTTTTTTAAATATTAAGAATTCAATAGAAAATTTACGTAATTTGTTTACTTATAATCTAATTTTAGTAAATCATTAGCTATTATCTGTTAGCTATTACATAATTGCATACTTCATAGGTGAATATTTACAATCAAGGCAATTAAAACAAAGTTTTATAGATTAGTTGAGTATAGAAATGATCATGTGGGAGAATGTGGTTTTAAAAATACCCATCCTAGATGTACCCTTTTCTCAAGTCAAGCAGAACAGCTTTAGTTTTTTGTTTTTTTTTTTTTTTTTTTTTTTTGATCACAGCTTCCAGGCCTGTTGCCCTCAGGGAACTCGCCTCCTGAGCCTGTGGTGGTGGGGCTTTTCAGAAGGACCTCAATGTGTGATTCAAGAGTCTGTACCAATTCAGTCAAAATAAAAGAACGTCCATATAAGCAAATAAAGTGTGGATTTAATGCAAAGTTCCTGATTTATTGAAAAACATTGGCCAAAAGTACTTCATTTCTTTTACTGCTGCAATAAAGTGATTTTACAGTTAGTAACATATAACTTCCAGGAGTGACAAATTTGGTACTTAAAAAATATTTAGGTTAAAAAAAAAACCCTGTCACTTCTACTAAGTCATTTTTAGAGCATAATCATTTTAATTCTTCCCTCTCTCTAATTTTATAACCAAGAGACAACCTTTCCAAGAAAAATCCCTAACCTCCTGTAAAGAACCTCTCTGCTTCTCATTGTTATGACCCTCCACCAATGATCAGTGTAGTTATGATGGGCCTAGAAATTAGGAAACACTTGGGCGCTTCTTCTTGATACCCTGTACACATAATAAATAAACACCATAAATTTTAAGCAGATTGAACGTATAAGTTTAACATAAAAACCTTTGATGGTTAGCAGATATCAGTGTTTGAACTCCTTAGTCCTCGTGATTTGCTGAGAAAATACTGAGTGTCTGATCTCAATGCTACAGCCAAAGAAAATTTTCAAGTGCCAAGAGATTTAAGCTGAGGAAGAAACTGGCCTTGGATTTAAGGTGATTTGGGATAAACCTGATTACAAATTTCAATGTGAATCTGAAAAGCATTTTTAACCTTGTGTCTGGTAGTCATTAGTGGATAGTTTTTTCACACAAATAAGTGGTGAAACAAAATTCTTTAGCCACTGTTAACCTGTAACAGCCGAATTTTTAGGAGTTTACTTAATGATTTAGAGACATGGATGTTATCTTGCAAGGCAGCTTTCAATTTTCACATTTAATTTTGGAATTCATTTCAAAAAAAGGAGTTTTCAGAACTGAACCTTGAAAGGAAAAATTAAGAAAGTGGTGCTAAAAGTAAGGTATGCATTATAAATATGTATGGGACTTTTAAAATAACAGGTAGCTGGGCCAGTAGAGTCAGAATTTCATGGAATAGCTTCGGGGAGCTTGGTATTTTTAGCAACCTGTACACATGATTTTGATGTGCACTTAAGACTCAGAAGCATTTGTCAAATATTTATTCTGGCTATGGATACTATTTTGTAGGGCAAATGTGACTTTCAGTTGCTCTTAAGATGGTTCTCCTCAGAGCTATTTGATTACTCCTCACCACTCCCCCCTAATCCTCTGGAGAATGTCCTCTCTCATAGCACTTACTGTCCTTTAAGATAGTGTTTTGGACAATTTTCTGCCTTCCTCTAACTGACCGGAAGCACTGTGAGATGGAACCATGCTGACTTTGCTTTCCATATTACTACTAAGGATTAACATAGTGTTTGGCCCACAATAGGCAATTGGTCAGCTTTTATTGAATGACTGTAGAACTTAATATTGCTTTTTTTCATTTCAAAGTGTGCCTTTTAAAATTAGTGTACTCGAATAGCTATTTGGATGAAGAGTGCAGTGAGGCTGGGGTAGTGAGAGCTGTGGTGGGAAGGGTGAGGGGTGGGAGGTGTGGGAGAGGTGATCATTGCAAGCACTATACCTTTCAAGTGTTAGTTCCCATCCCAGCACAAGGCCTGTTTGCATTCATTCCTGAAATATTCCACAAGTCAGTTCAGAAATGAAGACTGCAACTGTGCAAAGTCTCTGTCTTTATTTGTTGTCACAGCTGTGCAGTTGTACTTGGAGACGCTGGAAATTTTTATTTGTAATAAAAACCTAACTCAGTGATAAAAGTGTCCTTCAAGAAGGTGTATATATTCAATTGGTAGCGGGTTTTTGGTACGTTTTTCAAGAATTGGTTAACTTGCATTTAGTACTGAACCACAGAGAAATCGTTTTAGTCAGCTGATTTCTTTCTGATAACCAACAAATGGTCAGTGAATTAAAGGCTGTGCACCATACGATTACCAAATTACATCATATTTTGTGCATGGGAGACGTCAAATGGTTTTTCAGAATGCCTCATGATTTTCTAAAACTTTCTCCTGTGACATGGCTGTCAGTGACGATCTTGAAAAATATAACACAGCAATGTTTATGGGCATTTAGATTAGCTAATGACACCCTCATTCTTCCAATGTGGAAACTGAGGTCCAAAAATTTTGCATACCTTTCTCAAGGTAATACAACTAGTTAGTGGTGAATTTGGGGCCAGACTGGGTTTCTAACTCATTTTAAAGTCTTTCCATCACACCACTACTCTAATAGTTTTTCTACGTCTGGATCATTGAGGATTAAAGGTTATATTCATCACTTCTTTCCTTAATGTACAATGCACTTAACTCAATGATAAGAATTGTTTAATTTTGCCTCCAGAGGAAATGAATTCCTTCATTATAAGGACAAGGAATTCTGTTCCAAATTTGCCAAGCAACAATGAGTCAGTCATTTGACATAACTCTAATATATTGTTTTCCTGATTAGACATCTTCCATTTAAATGCTGTTGAACATGGGAATGGAAGTTAGCACACCTCAGGTCAAGTGTCAACACTCAGCTCTTATACTTCTTAGCAGTGTGGTGATGGATAATTGCTTTAGCTTCTCTAGTGTAATGTTTCCTCATTTATATAATCAAATATCAGCTAAAACTGATTTGAAGACTGAATAATCTATGTTGAATTGCCTATGTAATCTGTACTGCAAAAATACTATGCAGACGTTGTTTTAAAAATGTAAGTTTCTAAATGTTCAGCTAATTTATAAGAATGGAAGGTTTCAACAGAACTTACTAGCCTCTATCTTCTTCATGACCTGATGACTCTCTACCCAAACCTATAGATGCCAGAACCATGGATGCGAAATAACATGGCCTGATTCCTAATGGGAATTATCTGGGTGGATTGGGGGCATGGTTTTGTCACTCACTCTTATAGTTTGAGACTTCTTGATGATACAGGAACGTTATGCTTTCATAAGATCAGAGATAAATAAAAGTCTTAGAACTGGAAGGCACCTTAGAGACACGGATAACTAGATTCCCAAGCCTCATCCTTGAGAATATTAATTTTATACATGTAGAAAGGGGCCTGAGTACTACATTTATAATAAACTGCCTCCTCCCTATAGGTGCTCAGGTGATTCTGCTGATCACCAACTTGGGTGTGGGAAGCACTCCTTTAAAAGATGGACCCTTCGAATTCCTGAGTAGGTTGTTCAGTTATCCTCTCCTCCCTTCTGGCTGAGGTTTTCCTGGAGGTCAACCAAAGTACACCCTCTGTTTTGTCACAAAAAACATTTTACTGAGAATGAAGAAGGAACCACGGATAATGCATACATTCTTTTTCTCTTTTCTGATTGGTCTTCACAATCCTGTAATATATTTTCTAGAAAAACATGGAAATCTGTTGACAGAAAGTAAAACTTTCTCGTTTTAGTCTCAGAGACCATAAAATCTCAAATTTTATGTCATGTTCTTAGCTGGCATGATAATGGTGAAGTCTCTTATTTTCTATGTCTTACTCTGAGGTTAATTTACATTGACTCAACTAAGATACTTAGATTGAAGTTAAAATTCAGGTGAATATGTGGAAGGAATTGTAATTGTGAGAAAACTAACAAAGAATAATGGATTTTTCATTTTGTTTTATTTACTTCTTACTGTCTTTCCAAACTAGGGAAAACAGGTAAAAACTGTTTTTTTAAGTTTTTTCCATAGGCCTTGCTTTTTCTAAGACTGCAAAATATTTGGGGTCAGGTACATTTAAAAAAAAAATATGGATGTTACCTCCTCTGGATCCCAATTCTGTGCCTTGTATGTAGAAAATAATGACCAAAAATGTGTTCATTCTTCTAAACTATTTAAATAATGTGGTAATATCTATAATTAGTTTTAAGATAAATGCAACTTAGTTCAAGCCTGTGCAACCAGTGAAATATTTAATGCTAGCATTCTTGAAACACAGTGGTAGAATCAGTCATTATAAACTAGGAAGAAATTGTTAGAAGAACTTCTTGCTTTTTATTTTTTTTGCAATTTATTGACTTCATTGTTATTGGATATAAAAGAATGTTTCACAATCCTAGAAGTATGAGCCATTAGACGCTTATTTGTCTGAGAGAATCTACAATATTGCTTTTGAATAATCCGAAGATATATAGTGAAACATGTTGACAAAAATCATGACATGCTTGGTGGGCTTTTTGTTTGTTTTTTATTTTGGAAGGATACCTAGTACTTTGCCAGTCTGGCAATGTAAAATTCAACCCATTTTACTGTGTGTCTGATATCCTGATTATTTTAATCTCATTCTGTTTCAAAGCTGCTTTTATTACATTGCATAAATCAAGGCACTGCTGTGTTGGTGAGTCACTTGAACTCCCTGTTGAGTATCAAATAGTGTGGTAGGTAACCACAAGCTATAAGCTTAGTTATTATGGTGATAATCTTTCGAGAGTGGATGATCATGGCAGTACATTGTTTTCTTGTCAGTGGCTTTTTCGTAGGTACCTGCCATAGTGTCATTTGACTAATGTGAATTTCAAATTGTGTTTCATGGTTTGCAGCGGGGGGCAGCCATATATCTTATGTCCCACTTTCTGAGCTTCATGGTGTTTGAAAGAAAAGAGTAATATTTACCCAGGGAGCATTGATACCTTATCTAGTTTGCCACTTCTTTCTTCCTTTCAGAATCATTTCATCTTCCTATGGCTGAATTCATGCACATGTCTTCCACTTACATGGCAGTCATATTGTATAACTCTGTACCTACTAACATATCTAATTTATCTAAACAATCTCAGGAAATGCACTCATATCACCGTAGATTCCAGGGGTTACCTCAAAGACAGTAAGTGATGTAGGATGCAATTTCTTATTTGAACACTTAATATCAAGTAGACTTTTATTTTCCTCTTTAATCAACAACTATTTATTGAGTTCATGCAAGGGACATAGTACTAAACTTGAATGTAAACTTAATTCAAGAAAAAAGACATATTTTGCAAAAGTTGAAAAAAGATTCCTTTGTGGGGAGAAGAAATATTTTCATAAGTAACAACTGCAGGCAAGCAGTGGCTGGTTAGCTCAGTTGGTTAAAGCGTGGTGCTAATAACACCAAGGTTGCCAGTTTGATCCCTGCATGGACCATTGTGAGCTGTGCCCTTCTTAAAAAATAAGTAAAGAAAGAAAGAAATATATAAATAAATGTTAAAAAAAATTATAACTGCAGGCAAGACATGCTTCCTGAATTAATGAATGATGACACTATGGGATTAATTTCCACAAAAATCCAGTTCCGAAAATAAATGGTAGTGAAGGTCAGAGTAAGAGTGGCTTGGTGTGACTTTTGAGAATATGTTACATCATTCTTTCAATGTAAGAAGTATATTTTAAAACACGTGTGCTATATTTCTTCCTTTAATTTTCATTATTTGTTTTGCCACTGTATTAGTCAGCCCAGGCTGCCCTAACAAAATACCATAGACTGGATGGCTTAAACAACAAAAATTTATTTTCTCACAGTTCTGCAGGCTGGCAATCTGAGATTAGAGGGTCAGCATGGTCAAGTTCTGGTGAGGGCTCTCTTTCTGGCTTGCAGACAGCGACCACCTTTTTCTTGTGAGCTCACACGTCCTTTCCTCAATGTGAGCGAGTAGAGAGAGGGACCTCTGATCTCTCTTACTCTTCTTATAAAGACACTAATCATATCAGATCAGAGCCCTGCCTTTTATTACCTCATTTAACTTTAATGATTTCCATAAAGGAACTATCTCCAAATACTGTCATATTCGGAGTTAAGGATTAAAAATGAATTTTGGAGGGACACAGTTCAGTCCATAGCAGCCACTAGTGGTTCTGCTCAGAGAATGGCATCTTACGTAAGTCAGTCAGTCAGTAAGTAAGTAAGTAAGCAACCAAGCATTTAATCGATGCTCAGGTAAGAACCACATAGTATGGATTTCTCACCTTTTCTCTTACAGTCCACTAAATTATTGCTTTATTTATTTTGAGTCTGTGCTGTTAAGTGCATACAAGTCAATTCTTATTTCCTAATGAAGTACAACTTTAAAAATTATTTCATTATTCTCTTTATCCTTAATGACGTGTTTTTTGCCATAACTCTGTTATAGTCTTTTTCATGTACTCCTTCAATATTCCTTAACCTTTTAAAAAAAATAGAATTTATTCTGGAGAAGTTTTGGCAATTATAAATAAAGCTACTATACACATTTGCTGTAGATTGAATGTTCATGCCCACCCCCCAATTCATATGTTGAAACGGTTACCCCCAAGGTGATGATATTAGAGATGGGGCCTTTGGGAGATGATTAGGTCATGAGAGTGGAGCTTTCACGATTGGGTTTTACAAGCTTTTACTACCCTTGTTAAAGAGACCCAGAGAACTAGCTTGTCCTTCTGCCATGTGACATTGCAGTGATAAGATGGCCACCAGTGAAGAAGTAAGTCCTCACCAGACAGCAGATCTACTCGTGCCTTAGACTTCCCAGCTTCCAGAACTGTAAGAAATAAATGTTTATTGTTTATAAGCTACCCAGACAACATCTGAGTACGTGTTTTTGTGTGGCCATAAATTGCCGCCTTCATTGGGTAAATACCAAGGAGTGTGGTTGCTGGATTGTATGGTAAGAGCATGTTTAGTTTTTTTAAGAAACCACCAAGCTGTCTTCCAAAGTGGCCCTATTATTTTCCATCCCCAATGGCAATGAATGAGACTTCCTATTGCTCTATACTGGGGTGTCAAAACTGCGGCCCGCAGGCCAACTGCGGTCCGCCATCCATTGTTAATTGGCCCGCAGCAAATTCCAAAAATATATTTAGTTTACTTAAATAAACCAGGTGAGGTAATACGTACTTCACCTCGGAGTGAGTGGCCCGGCTGTTTGTGTATTTTACCGCATATGGCCCTTGGTAAAAAACGTTGAAAAAAGTTTGGACACCCCTGCTCTATACCCTTGTCAGCATTTGGTATTGTCACTGTTCGACATTTTTGCCATTCTAATATGCGGGTGGTCTCTAATTGTTTTAATTTGCATTATCCTGATGACCTAGGATGTGGAACATGTGCTTACTTGCCATCTGTATATCTTCTTGGTGAGGTGACTTAAGGTCCTTGGCTTATTTTTTTAATCAGGTGGTTTCTTTTCTTACTGTTAAATTTTAAGAATTCTTCCTATATTTTGGATAGCAGTCCTTTATCAGACATGTCTTCTGCAAATATTTTCTCTCAGTCTGTGGCTATCTTTCATTCTCTTGATATTATCTTTTGCAAAGCAGACATTTTTTTAATTTTAATGATTCATTTAACTTTAAATCTCATTATTTTAGATGCGCCTCCTGAATGTAGCATATAGGAAGGTTTTAAAAATATTTAAACTCATAATCTTTGTCCAGGAACTGGATATTTCTTCTTTTCGTATTCATTGTGATTATATATCTACTTCTGTTTATTTCTACCATACAATTTGCATATTATAACTTTTAAAATTCTTACTCTCTTTTCACAACCTTATTTTATTTATTTATTTATTTTTGTTCAACTTCTTAAAAATTCCTTTTATTCCTTTAGAAATTTACCATTTTATATTATGTATGAAATATTTATTTAGTTCTGCTTACTTACCTGGGTTCTTTGTTTTATTGCTTTTTACATTTCACTCCTTTAATTTCGTATTCTTGAAAGAAAGTAGTTCACTCTGTAATGTTTGCTATGTAGTAAACCCTCAGCCTCTTCAAGCCTAAAATAAAAGTCTTTCTTTGGTGTTCGCCATTGAATAATGAACTGGCTACCTTAAAGTTTATGTTGACAGTTAATTTCTCACAGAATTTGAAGATATTATTCCATTATTTTCTGGCTTCTTTTCTTACTACTGGATGATTACTTGTCAGATTAATTGTCATTCCTTTGTAGGTCATCTATCTTTTCTCTTTGGTTACTTTTAAATCTTTTTGACTTTGATATTCTGCAGTTTCACAAGATCTGTCTAGGTGTGGCATAATTTTTTTCTTCTATGATGTGTTTTCCAACTATGATGATTTATTTCATTTATCAATTCCAGAAAAATTTTAGCCATTATGTTTTCAAATATTTATTTTCCTCTCTTTTCTTTTCTTGGACTTATTAGAGATATGAACTATTCATTCTGCCCTCCATGTATTTTAATAATTTGTTTTTCTAGTTCTCTCCTCTGCAGTTCAATAAGTGATTTAATTTTCCCCTGAGGCTTTAATTTAATTTTATTCATTTCTAGAACTCAATTTTTTTTCGAATATGGCTGTTATTATAATAGGGATTTATTTTAACAGTATAGTTTTTAATTATGTCTTTTACATCATTATGTAAAATATACTTATTTTTGCCATCTATATACTAGTTTCTAATTGATTTCCTCAACTGTAAAATGAGATAACTGTAACCACTTATTGAGTTACTGTGGGCATTCAATGCGTGGATATATGAAATGTCTTTCGAACAGTACCTGGCCCATAGTAACTCCTCAGTAAGTATTAACTGTTATTATTATCATCATCTCCAGAAGTTGTTAGGGACCCAATCCTGTTTTATTGTTGATCTGATGAATCTGTGTCTATATCGGTATATTTATCTCATTTTGGATTGTGGGCCAGTCTTAAGGGGACTTTATCTGTGGAAATTTTGCATGGTTTGGGAACACATCTTTCCAGAGCAATTTTTATATTTGCTTCTATTGGCTGTCCCTAGGGCATATTACTACCTGGGTTATTTTTGTCTTCATTTTTCAGAGGTTGGAATTCCCAGAGATAAGATAGTATAAATTCTATCCCTAGAATTTGTGCTCTGATGCGGACATACTAATGGGGCAACACTGACACACTCTCAGGAATTTATGTGTGTTTACCACCTCAAGCCCAGGTCTAGACAAGCAAACTTCCTTAATAACTTCATATATTGATAAATTTAGCCTATAGAAGGGCCCAACATCATGAGATGGCCTTGGTTTAAGCACCCCTGTCCATGTGGACTTAAACATTAATTGTTGACCTCATGAGGCTACAAATATCCTGTGTAACAGAACACCAAACCCAGTAACCAGCCTAGAGGCAATGACTGCTTCTGTTCAGAGGTTACTGCTGTATTTTATTTTGGTTTTGTTTTTGGATTTGTTTTGTTTTGTTTGAGAATGAGAGTAAAAAAAAGTCAGATATGCTTATTAGTAAGATTGCCATGAAAGCCACCATGTGATGTAGCCTAGGCCTGGACAGCGTAAATTAGGAGATTGAAGGCGTCATCCGAGCAAAAAATGACAAGACTTTAAAAACAAGGCAGGAGAAGCAGATTGTGGAGATGGAAAGAAGCCTCAGGACTGTGTTCAAGATTTTGAGAGCAATGCCCATAGATAAGAATGTAGTGAATGAGAAAATGTGGGCTATCAAGGGAAAAGGACCCTGTAGAACTCTGACATTTAAGGAAGGATCAGGGTAAGAGGATCCAGTCTGAGAGACTGAGAAAGGACGTCACAGTGACAGGAGGAAAATCGGAGAGGAAGTGATTTAAGCTTCTTTTCATAAAAATTTAAGACGTTGCTTGTGAATTATCACTTATGCTGACCATCTATTTGACTAAATGTGGCCTGATTTAGGTATTGGAGCAAGTTCAGTAACACAGAGATCCATCACTTGAATGTTTCACATGAAAATCTGGCCAGGGAAAAAAAAAAAAAAAAAAAAAAAATCTGGCCAGGAATGAGAAAATGGAGGCATCTTTTTAAAAGCTTTTCAGAAATGGATCTTTCTGATTGTCATTTTTCCTTCTGCCTGACGCATAATCCTACTTTCAGAATTGAGAAGGCGATAATCTCCTAAAAAGTCACTTGAACCTTATGGAATGGGTTCTACTACTCGGTAAGCACCTTACCGGTATCTAGTCCTAACATGTTACTGTTGCTTCTTGAGATATGACATGTAACTTTTCTGAATACATGTATTTTAAGTGACTGATCTTTCCACTTAACTTGTGAGATGTTCTTAAAAGAAGTTCCCTTATTTGTATGGGGTATGTGTCTGTGTGTATATTTTAATTAATCTGGCTTAACACAAGGAGTCAATACTTTTTTTTTCTACCAGAACTTTGGAGAGCTGAAATGTTTTTGCTCTTGGAAAACTGTTCCTGATAACTGTTCTTGATAGCGTTCTTCTAAGACATTTGGTTATATTTTGAGAAGTAGAGGAATGTCTTAGTCTGTTCAAGCTGCTGTAACAAAATACCAGAGACTGGGTGGTTTATAAACAACAAAAATTTATTGCTCATAGTTATGGAGGCTGGAAGGGGCAAGGAAGCTCTGTGGGATCTCTTTTATAAAAACACTAATCTCATTCATGACCTAATCATCATCTAAAGGCCTTACTACTAATACCATCACCTCTGGGGGTTAGGATTTCAACATATGAATTTTGGGAAGACACATTCAGACCAAAGCAAGGAAGGAATGTTAGTATTAAACTCAAAATCAAGCCAGGATTTATTGCTAGCAACTCCAAATTGCACAGGACAAAACATTTTTGAAATGTATGTCTTGTAAGGAATAATTTTTTAACTGAATTGAGTGGACGCATAGCGATATAGAAAAAAATTGAGACTCAGGGGTACTGACACATAAAAACAAAACTCACAAGAGACTAATTAATGTATATGACAAGATGGCAGTTCGTTTATTTGCATCATCTGTCAGATGGACCAGAGATTCATGTTAGACTTTCTATCATATTTTCTCTCTGTAAAAAAGCTCTATGGGAAACCAAATTATCAGAAGGATGTGTAGCAAGGTTGTGATAAAACTTAGGGGTCTAGTTACACTATGCTAATATTGCATTGTACTAGCTTTTGAGAATCTGCTTTGTCTGTCTTCATAATTATGATATGCATGCATATCTGATGAAGTACTCGTGATGGCATGTCAGGTTCCTGGCTTCTTGTTTTCTGTTTCCATAACTGATTAACTCACCTTCTTAGTGGAGTATTTTTAATTTATATGCAGTGTGTTGTATTGTACATTTAAATGTTCGTTTATGCATTGTCTGTCATCCTCAGTGGCATGCCCATTCCACGGTTCTCTAGAAGAGAACCATTTGAGGCTGCAAGTGAAAAAATCCCAGAATAACATTGCTTTATATAAGAAAGAAGACTCTTTCTTAATGTATATGGAGTTTGGTGTAAGAAATCCACAGTTTGTTGACAGCTATAGAATTGTAAACCATCCAGGTTCATCCTGTTTTGTTGTTTCACCATCTTTAACTGACCGTTTTTATCTCAAGGGCTATAATGACTGCTCACACCCAGCCATCACAGCTGATTCCAACCATCAGAAAGAAGGAAAGGGTGAAGTATAGTTCTGTCTTTCTCTTTAGATGCCTTTTCTGCTTCATCTTATTTTCCAGACTTTACCTCACATGGCCACATTTGCCTGCAGAGGAGGTTGGATAATGTGGCATTTATTTCAGTCAACAATGTGTCCATTTTAAAATTAAGGATACTGCTATGTATTAGGAAAGTGGGTAGGAGTAAGTAATGGGAGTTAATTAATAGTTTCGACCACAGTTGGAACATCATGATTCCTACTTTTCAAGGAAGGAGACACAGGCTTAGAGAGGATGAGTAACTTAACATGGAAGAGAATTAGAGGAACACAGATTCTGTGTGAACAAGCCACATCTCTGGAAACTTGAAGAGTCTTCCCATGTTGAAAGTCACACTCTTTCTCTCTTAACGGAGACTTGACCTTTTCTGGTCCATTAGGGTTGTTATTTTAAATTTTATTCTCCATTAGAAACTTTATTTCCTTCCATTTTAAGTGTTTGAATATCACTTTAGTGTTACCTTACCTGCCTGTACTATGCATACATTATCTGAATGGAAACATCTGGTTTTCATGTAATTTACCCACTGAGGTCTAGTACAGTGGTACGTGTCTAAAAGTCCCTGTGAAGAAGACCACAGTGGAAAGGACACAGGCTAGTGGTACCCAGATCATGACCCTGGTGTCTTGGAGCCACAAGATCAACTGTGTCACAACATGGTCATGTTCATAGTAAATCACTTTGCCAAAAGTTCTGGGGTAAATCGTCTGTGTTTAGAAGAAATTCACTAAATACTGGGGTAATAAGATGATATAATAATATCATTTATTATGATTGAGAACATTTTATATTTCAAGAGTGGACTCCCCACTCTTACTCAAAATCATCAGAAATTCAGATTGCTCTGTTAGAGTTTTAGATTTCATGTTTCCGACATAAACCAAGCATCTGAAGATTTTTTCACAAAGGACTAACAACCAACTATCTCATCTATTTTTTTGTGTAGCTCTTAAACACAGAATATTAAAGGAAATGACCTCCTAGCACTTCAAAAGTTTATTACATTTCTTTTTTCCAGTTTGGATTTATTTTTACTTTTACTGAAATGATATTTATATCCTAATTTCTAGTGAAAGCCTACCATTTTACTATTAAAAATGCTCTATGGAGTTATTTCTACATAAACAGCAACAGAGAACCACTAAAAATCTGTAGCTTAGTATAATAATCTCTTTTCTTTGTTGGGGCAGCAGTCAGACATGTTATAGTTACAGTTGACTGAAACTTCAAAGATGTATCCATGTTTACATAAATTTTGCACGTATATATGCTTGGTTTTCAATATGCAATTTAAACAAGTGATACTGAGCTAATTCTGAAAACAGAATCTAATTTTTGTTTTAAAATTTCATTTTAATATTTCTAAAGTGAACAATTAAATCCTAGGGACTCAGTACAGGGCCAGGCCCATGGGCAGGTATGGGTAAATAGAATTTGCTAGAGTAAATTAAATAAAAGAAAAAAAATTCCTGTCTATTATAACATGAAATGTACAAAATACATTTCTTAAGACTACTTACTAAAAATGCTTTCTAATATATAACTGACTAAAAATTAGGGTTGAAAATACATTGTTTTTCATATTTATCCAAAATCTTAATACTGAAATGAAGTGAAAGTATTAAAAAGGTAATTTATTTATATCAAATACCTATAAATCCTAAGATGACTATTCTTGATATTATGCAAATGTCTATGTTTTCAGAAGAATTTATTTTTTTATTCCTCTGTCATCAACTGTTCTTTTATATTTGGCTGGCATGTATGTTTAATTGGAGGTTGCCTGCATTTTGAAATCCTGAGGACCATTGTAACCAAAGAACTGTTTCATTCTGATTAAGCCGCATTGTATTTTCTTCTTGCTCAAGGAGTATCCTGCCCTCAGTCCTGTTTCCTTTCACCTCTTGGTCAAAGAACTGCATCATTTCATAGTGAGAAGAGTACATTAGAAAGCACAATAATAATAATAATAATAAATGTTAATCAAAAAACTGCATGTGTCTTTCTGATTGTGCCAGTGTTGTGGTATTCAATTATGCAATTTTCATTGGCATATTAATCATCTTTTCAACAAACAAGCCGGCGTTAATTAAAGCAAACCATGGATAAAGACATGTTGCCGGATCATCATTCCGTTTATCACAGTGCACAGGCTGGCCGTTAAGTAAATTCCGGACTGTGAGATGAATTTCAATGTTGGCTTCATCTTTTTTTGTTGTTGTTGTTGGAGTTTGAATACAACTCATCTAACAATAATAACAAACTTCAGACTTCACAAGAGGAAGATGAATTTGTTGGTAATTAATGGCAAAGAAAGAAAGATAGAAGAGCTGTATGCTTCATATGTGGAATTAGGCTATTTACAACCAAATAATTTTTGAAGATTTTTCTTTTTTTCCCTTAACTCTAAGTGCCAGAACAACAGGATTGAACAGCAAATATGTTCCCTTATATCTACCTTGCAAAAAACATTTTCTGGTAGTGAGTTAATTGTTTTAGTTTATATGCAAAAATCAGTGTTTTTGTAAAAACAATGTATCATGATAGGTAATATTTAAATATTAAACTTAAACATATTAAATTTAAACCTTAAATTTTAATTAAAATATTTGTTGAAAATATAACACAAGACATAACACTTTCTGTATTACAAGCTTAACTGCAGTGTCTTTCAACCCTTGTTATTTAAGACTCATTCTTCATCCTCCTTTATAAGTAATTATTATAGTAGCTCCAGTCTTTCAAAGCTTACACATACCAACAATAATCATCATGGAAAGGATAAATCAATTTAACAAACTGTGTGGTAACAAAGAAAACCAAATATGTTTGCTATTTTACTGTGTACTTGTAAGCTCCACATTAGACAGTAATTATAATTAATCTTAAAACACAAGTCTCCACAAATGTGTCCGTTGTTTGTATTTTTAGAAAAATACAAAATTTCCACATGCTAATTATCTATATGCCATTAACATATGTGTTTCTTCAACCTTAAAGATTTTGACACTTTGTACTGAAATTCCACTACAGGTAACTGCTGCCAGAATCCCAGATTATCTCTAATACTGTGAAAAAGAATATTGATCTTTCTAAAACGTATGAAACTCGAAAAATCCTATTTTATACAAATTAGTATTTTTTTCACTTTTTAATTAAGAAGAAGAATATATATTGCTTTTTGGAAAAATTATGTGTCAGGAAAATTGGTCAATGAAGTATCTGTAAAGTACAACAAAGGTAAGAAATATTTCACTACCATCAGAGTAGAGAAATATTGTATGATTTTATTTGCTTATAGCTTTGTTCAGCTCAAGACAATAATGGTATTTATTTGACAGCGTTGTTTAGTAAATATAATGGTACACATAAAATTCATGGCATATGATAAGCCCTCATTAAATGACGATGATTAGCTATGATTATAATTAGATGAGAAACTTCTGATCTGAAACTAATGTAAATAGATATAAGTGAAAATTTTTATAGATTTCATAATTTTTAGATGCAACCTATATTTATGACACTACAAAGTAAAATGTAACATACAAATATAAAGTAATTGATGCCTTATATTTGCGATAGTGAGGATGCCCAAAGGTTTTGCTTTTTTATTGCGCTTTTTGTGTATGTTGTAGTTAATTCAGTTTTCTTAGACTCAGAGTTAACTAGAGACTTTGACCATTTCCCTGTTGTGGAAGTAGCATTTATAAAGAAGTTATATGGTAGGAACTAAAGTGTTTAAATATATCTTGCTTTGAATATGCTGCAAATCGAATTATTTTCTCTTACTGACTTCCATTGCAAATTAAGTTTGTTTTTACAGAATATAGGTCGTTTCTAAGACTTTTAGTTAATAGGTTGGTCTCATGTGAGGCTCTGAGCTTCTCTTCTTTTTGGCACCCCGAAATTTAACTTAGCAGCTACTTTGTGTACAAAGAAAACTGTACGGTTATTGGAGGTGTTGATTTGTGTTAGAAATTCTGGCAGTGGGATATGGGAAGAATCAGAATCTTTGTAGAAAAACAAGTGCTTGTAAGTGACAGCTTTTTCCAGATTATACCCTGGGGAAAAAAGGTGGCAAAGTCCCCATTTTTTCACACTTTATACCTTGAGATTTGGACAATATTCTTACCTCACACCATATAACACACTCAGCCAGTGATAAGAGAAATACATACTTGTTTTGTTCTATCTGTGACTTCACCTGATGATGTCATGCCAAGGTTGTGACAGACACATAGTAATTGTAGACTGTGCTTGTCAGATTTTCCCACCTTAGCCTCACTTCCGCTTTGGCAGTTTTAGCTATTTGGTCCCAGAGTGATATTACAAGTCATCACCTTTAGCCCTTAACAGTATTATCTGCAATAGATGGATCTGTCAATAGACAGACAAGCAGTCCATCTGTCCTGTGATTTATATCTTATGTTGCCTCTAACTACAATCTTTTGTCTCTCTTTCCCTTAACTGCAACCTTTTTTAGAAATCATTTCCCTCTTTTTTACCTGTATACTTTCTCCTATTTACTCTCACGCTACAGTAACAGACTTCCCAATTTCATGAATTATCTTGCCTGCTAAATCTAAGGGCCACTTATTCCTTAACTTATTTGACCTTCCCAACTACCGTGTCCTTCTTGCAACTGTATTCATACTGTTCCAGTCGTCCTCCTCTTTCCCGTCCACGTGAGGCCTCCTTAACATTGGTGTTTCGGAAAGTTCTGTTCTCAGCTCTGCCTTCTACTCATTTACATATGCTTTCTGTGGCCTCACCCATGTCTCGGGAATCACTAGGACAGTACAAAGATACAGCTCGAATTCAGATCCTACTTCTCAGCTGCTGTCCAAGAAAGAACTCCTAATTACCTCAAACTCAACATGTCTAAGACTGAACTTTGCAACTTTCCTTTCAAATCAGCTACTCTCTTTGTATTATACTTTTCAGTGAACACCACCACCATCAATCCATTCTCAAAGCAGAAAACAATGGTGTCATCCTCGAATGATGCCCTGAATCTGTCTCTGTCTCCGGTACTTTTGTCTTCACAGGGACCGTTATTATCCATCCCTTTGGATTTATCATATAGGACTATGCCATATCCCTTACTTCCAGGCCTTTCCATATGCCCTCTGCCTAGAATATCCTCTCACTCCTATACCTTTGGCCTTTCTCATGCCTCTTGAACAAGATTATTTCATCAGTGGTTTTCAAAATGTGGTCTCTGAACCAGCAGCAACAGCATTACCTGGGAACTTGTTAGAAGGGCAAATTCTCATGTGCCGTTCCACACCTACTGAACAAAATCTCTGAGTGTAGGACCAAACAATCTATGTTTTAACAAGCCCTCTAGGGAATTCTGATATATACCCAAATTTGAGAACCATTGGCTTAAGTCAGGAGTTGGCAGACATTTTCTGTTCAGATTCATATAGTGAATATTTTAGGCTTTGAGGACCAAGAGGAAAAATAATGAATGTTGTGTGGGTACTTATATAACAAGGGAGAAAAAAAATCCACAACATTTTTATTGACAAAATTCCAAATTTTGTTTAGGGACGCATAAATTTGAATTTTATATGATATTCATATTTTATGAAATATCATTCTTTTTAATTATTTAAAAATGAAAGAAAGCAACCACCATTTTTAGCTCATGGCTATACAGAAACAGGTGATGGGTCAGATGAGGCCCATGGGCTGTAGTTTGCCAACTCCTGACCCACCCTCACCCATCACTTGATCCTGCTTATATTTATCATAGCGGGAACATCTTGTTTACTCTTTAGTCATATGTTTGTGTGCTCCTCTCTTTAACTACAACTTTATTTCCTTGTGGGCTATAATTATATCTTCTGAATTTATATATTGTCAGCAGAAAGTATAGTACTTGTCTCGGTAGCCATTTGAATGTGGATAAAGGAAAGAATGAATACATTAATACCGTGGAAAGCAGAGAATGCCATTTTTCAAAAATCTTTCACCAATTTATTTTTGTTCTCTAATTTTAAAATTTTCATTTGTTTGTAGGAATTCATTTATTATCTGTTTATATTTTGCTTATAAATATCCATATGATTTGAATTCATCTTATTAATTTCTTTTCCTCCTTTTAAGAACATCTCTATTGCCACTCATCCATCCCATAGACCACATCAGCTGCAAAATCGGTGTTTTTTATTCAGGTAACATTTCATGGGTTGGTTGCAAAGGAAGAAGAGGAAATGGTATTGAGTCTCATAAGGTTATTCTTACACCTGAAAAACTTCTGTCACCAGTTATAATATTCTAGTGAACTTCTTAGTCACAACTCATTTCTTTCAATCATACCACTGTGAAGTAATTTTAGGCTTACAAAAAAGAAGTAAAAACAGTACAAAGAGGTCCTGTACAAACATTACCCAACTTCCTCTAATATGACCATTTTACATAACCATATTAGGATCATCAAAGGCAAGAAATTAACATTGATGCAATGTTGCTAACTAAACTACAGATTTAATTTTTTTTCCACTAACACCTTTTATCTATTCCAAGATCTGCCCCACAGTTCCATAGTGCATTTAGATTATGTAGCTTCTTACTTAGGTCTGGGGCAGTTTCTCAGTCTTTCCTTGTATTTCGTGACATTTTTGAAAAGTAATGCTCAGTTATCTTGCAGAATATCTTTAAATTTGGGTTTGTCTAATGTTTTTCTCATGATTGGATTGAGGTTATGTATGTCTTTTTAGCAAGAATACCAGCAAAATGATGTGCCTTTCTCAGCGCATCATGTCAGGCAGCACGCCGTGTTGATAGGTGTTATTTCTGGTGATGTTCAACTTGATTCCTTGATTAAGGTGATAGCTGAAGGCCAAGCACTATATTTAAGGGATCCAAAGCTAGTTGAAATGCCTCTTAAAGCATTTTTATATCAAATCTAATCCTGCGTAACATGATGTATGATAAAGTGTGATGTCAGAAGTTAGCAAAGGGATTTGGGGGATAAAAGTTAAATAGTTACACAGAAGGATAAATAGTAAGAATTCGTTATTATCTAGCTATTGTTTCAGACACGTGGTGCTGAAAATAATTGAAATGCTCTGCCAATATTATCAAGATATATCAAAGTTTAAGTTGGGCAGTGCTTCCTGTCCATACTGTGTTCACTTTGGGAAAGATAATATACCAAGAATTACTTTTTTTATTTGAGAATTACACAACACTTTTCGTATCTCTTTTTGTTAACTTGAGTAAAGGAAGAAAGAAGATTGTAAAAGCAGAAGCAAGGTAGTAGATAGGGCAGTCATTGAGAAGAGTATTGCTGGGGCCAAGCCATAGTTGGGAAATTAAAGGCAAATTTTGAGTCTCCATTTCACTGTTACATGTTAGGATGCTGAAAGAATAACAAATACACTTTTGATTTGAAGGTAAATTAAATAAATACAAGAATAATAATTTACAATCGTCTTTAGTTATCTATACATATAACGTGTATATTATACGTATATATATACATAACATGTATGAGTATATATATATACATATGTATACACATATGAGTATACATACACATATGTACATAATATGTATGCCATCTCTATCTTAAGAATAATCTGTGCTAATGAAATTGGTTATAGTTGACTAGAGTATTCATAGAAACTCTACTGGATTCTCTTTTTTGATTGGTTCTTCATTAGACATGTGTTTATTGGCCACCTACTGTGTGGTCAGTGTGGCTCTAGGTTCTCCCGTTTCCTCTAAGAAAGACAGAAAAAATATCCTAGAGAAGAGTTGGAAACATCTTATGCCCCAGTATCCCCTGTATAATTTCCAGTTTAGCAATTAGTGTTTTGTAGCTTGTTTACATAGTTGTCCCTCCCCTTACTCAAACTTTAACCACCTGTCTTTTCATTTTTATGTGCCAAGTATCTGCTTTTAGCACCGTTAAATCCCTGGGAAAAGGAATAAGTTAGTAGGAGGGAGATATGGAGGGAAGAGTTTTTGCAAAGGCATGTTGCTAAGAGAATGCAGGGTACTTTTTGAGGACTATAAGCAGTTCATTCCTGTTGGAGTTTGGGTGGGAGGGTGGGCAGTGAAGCTGGAGAGATGAGGTCAGAGGAGGAATAAATAAGAAGTTCGTGGACGGTGTAGATACCTGACCATTGCACTGTACACCTGAAGCTGAAGCTGAATAATAATGAATGTAAACTATAACTTAATATATATATATATGCATATATATATATATATATATATATATATATATATATATATATATATATATATGATCACAGGATGGGGAGTACAGCATAAGGAATAGAGTCAATGGAATTGTAACAGCTATATATGATGTCAGAGGTTTAGTAGATTGTGGGGGTAGTTATCACTGTGTGAGGGGTGTAAATGTCTATTACATTGTTTTGTACACCTGAAACTAATTTAAAAAAGTAAAATAAAATAAGAAGTGTCTTACATGCTACACAAATAAATTTAGATTTGATGTACAAGTGATAGAAAGCCATTGAGGCCAGCCCACTGATATCTAATGAACTCACAGGGAGGGTAGGTGAATTACAACAGTAAGTGTGCCACCCAAGTTCTGGCTCCCTGAGGGCACTGGGCCATGCGGTCAGTAGTAACATCAGACATTTGCAATAGCAAGTATAGGGAGAGAAATTCCACTGCATTGCTGAGCACATAGCCAACTCTAAGAAATTTTAAATGAGCATAGTTTGCTTTGGCACGCTTTGTCTGTTCTGCCCTTCCTACTTCTGCTTGCTGGTGCCTCTGCTCTTAGCCCTTCTCTTCTCCTGCCCCCAAGACATGGCTGCTACACAGATATCACCCACATTTTCTCTACTGCAATCAGATAATGTGACTTCAATGTAAGTGTTCTCTGCTATCCAGGAAGAAAAAATACAAAAGGTGGGATGGCTGATAGTCACACTCCAAGACTTCATTTACTTTTATAAAGAGGATGCTTGTAAACCAAAGTGAGCTCATATTTGGTGGGATTTCAGGCAGTGATTATCCTAAATTGGAGTAAAATACATCTGAGAATGAATGAAGAAATTCTAAGGGCTTAATGGAAGAAGGACAAATTGCAAGATCAGATTCCCTAGCTGTCCCTGCTTTGCACACTTCTTTCTTCTTCCTATTTTTCATACCCCACAGATACTCTAAAAGCTTGAACTTTATTTTGTAACACTAATTTTTTTTAACCCTTTCCACCCTGTATCAATTGCCTTAATTAGTTCAGCACGAATCCAGGAATTTTCATAGCAGTTCAAAGAGAAACAAGGAGCTTTTTGTGGTGGAACAGGTAAGGGCAGGGCAAGTTTGGAATAGGGGTGATTAGAAATGTAGGGTTCACAATTACAACATGAGAGTCAGGTCTTCAGAGTGATCATGAAGCAGTTCGAACATGGAAATTTTATAAGTTGCTAAATAATATAATTGTTTACAATTGCAAAGCACCAAATAATCTTGGATACATTTTGTTTTGCATTTTGGTGAAATGGCTATTGTTTCATTATTGAAGAGAAGAATAAATATAATAACTTGTCCCAGACCCTTGAATTCCAAAGTTTAATTTTCATAAACTATTTTCTGTACATTACTGACTAAATATCCAAATCTTTGTTACACTGTGAGTTTACCATTGTGATAACTTAATGTCTCTTTATGTCACCCTTTATGAACCAATAAGTAGTGTATTATTTAGCCTGTAGAATAGCATGCTAAATATCAGCGAGAGAAGAATATGTCTTTAGAAATTATTGGTAGAGTACTTTTTTTAAACATAAGATAGGGAAGTATCCTGCTCAAATTTGAGAATAAACACAGATTGGTTGAATGTCAGTATAAACCAAACACTTAAGAAATATTTCTAAATAAAATGAGTGCATGGCATTTTTATATTTACAACTAAATGAGGTGTCATTTCTGGCCTGAATCCACATTGTATATATTTTATAATTTTTTCCAACAACAATAACGTTTCTGATGGGTGAAGAATTTTGATGGCCATTAACAATGAACAACTACACTGATTTGTTTTCTCTGAATATAATAAAAAGAAGGAGACAGAAGTTCAGGTTTTCAGAAATAAAATTATATAGGAGATTAGCTAAGTATATTGTAATACAAACTTAATTTTATAGTATTGAAGAAAATATTATAATCATAAAAAATTCTGTCTAAATATACACTCATGTTCTTTTTGAAATAATTTCTGTGTTAAAAAATCCATAGAAGTGTTTGTATCATAAAATAATGTTTGTGATTTGTGCTTCAGTTCAAATATTCATTAGAATTCTAATTCAGATACAAACAAAAGTTGACATAAATATATAGGTAAGAAATGCTTCTTAACAACTAGGACAGCTGATGAGATTGAGAAAAATATTAAAAAATTTACTCAAAATTTGTTAAACATCTGCTTACTTCTAGAATGGTTGTTTACAAGAAAAAAATTAAGAGAAAATGATTTATTGATTAAAATGAGCAAATCTGGATTTGTGAAGACAATTGTCATATTTATTGTCACTGTGACAATTTCAATTTGTAGTGCCCAACCCGTAGAATTTTCTGATTTCTTTTCAAAGGCATTCTTATAAGGGCAATGCTTTGGTTGTGGAGTTTGAACAATATAAATTTACTTTTCAGTAAGCATTGATAATTGAGCTGTAAATTTTCAGCAATAAGACAATTTATGTAAGCTTTATAAAAAATTAAAACAGGTTCTATTAAATTATTGCCTAATCTAAATAATGGTCTCTGGGTAAAAAGATATATAAGGTAGGAGCACTGTTTAAAGAAATTGAACCATTTAGTGCGATATTGTACTTAAGAAATTTACTAGTGATTTTTCCAGTCAAGATGACGGAGTAGGTAAACGCTGTGCTTGCCTACTGTCATGATCACATCAAAATTACAAATAAACTACAAAACAGCCATCGTTAAGAATTGCCTGGATTCTAGCTGAACAGAAGCCCTACAACTTAAAGGCATACCAAAGAAGCCACCTTAGAGATAGATACGAGGGGCAGAGATGCAGAATGGGCTGGTTCAATACCATGTGTGACCATTAAAAACTGAGAGAGATGTCTCAGCTGCAGAGGTCATCCCTGAGGAGCGAGGGGTCTCAACACCACACCAGGCTCCCCTGCCCAGGGTTCCACTGCAGGGGAGAGAACTCCCATAAGTTCTGGCTGTGGAAATGAGCAGAGATTGTAGCTTAGTGAGACCAGGGTGGCTGCCTTCCCAGGCGCTCCTCTTAAAGGGACCACACACACATGGGCTTACTCACTAGTGAACTCACACTCTGTGGCAACATTTTGGAATATGCCAGAGACATAGAGAGAGAAACTGAGATGTCTGGCTTCAGGGCAAGGGCTGGAGATGCAGCTTTCTACTGGATGCAGGAGCTAGAGAAAGCTATTGTTTCTATGTTGAGCCCTACCCCTCATGGCCTACAGATGCAAAGAGAGGCCACATCTGACTCTCCATCAAGCTGGCTAAAACCTTTCATCTACCCCACCCCGGTAATTCCCTGAAACCATGCCCCACCCAACTTTTGGGCAAGTTGCTTCCAGTGGCTTTTCTGTACAAATGGCCTGTCTTGGCTATGCCATTTGAGAGACTTTTCTAAAGTCTCTCAAAGGTTTATAAAACTCAAACAAGCATCATCTGGTTTCTGTGTATTCTGTACCTGTTGCTGAGCAGCCCTAAGCAGGGCAGTAGCAGCAACTGGCCTGGGTTTGTGGCTGGCCTCTGGAGTAACCTCCAAGCCCAGTCGGGTGGTGGCCGTCTGTGGATTGCTTTGTGGCTCAGGCCAGGTGGCCCTGGACAGAGCACAGCCTGAGGCTAAAGTTGGCCTGTGGCGGGACCCTTCCCAGGAGTCCTGGGGCTGGCACACCCGGTGGCCAGCTTCAAACCCAGAGCATCACACAGCAGCCTCCAAGAATGACACGCCCAAAGGGCAGGCTGGGCAGGTACCAGAGTCTGGCTAAAGCAAATTGTGCTCTGTTGGGTGAGCTCAGCACAACAGCTCCTCCACTGTAGTCACAGCCAGTCCTCACATCATTGACATGCAAACAGCAATCAAGGCTCAACTACAGCAAGAAGATACACACAGCCCACACAAGGGACACACCTGGAGCACCTGGCTCTAGTGACCAAGGAGACTGCACCACTGGGCCCAAAAGGACACCTACTACATAAGTCCACTCTACTAGGACCAGGAGACATAGCAGCCCTACATAATACATAGAAACAAACACAGGGAGGTGGCCAAAATGGGGAGACAAAGAAACGTGTCCCAAATAAAAGAACAGAACAAAGCTCCAGAAAACGAACTTAAACAAAATGGAGACAAGCAATCTACCAGACACAGAGTTCAAAACACTCGTTATAAGGATGCTCGATCTCAGTGGGAACTTCAACGACGATATTGGAAACATAAAAAAGGACATAAAAAAAACATAAAATACTAGTCAGAAATAAAGGATACAATAACAGAAATGAAGAATACATTAGAGGACATCAATAGTAAATTAGATGAAGCAGAGCATCAAATCAGCAGTTTAGAAGATAAGGTTGCAGGAAATGCTCAAACAGAAGAGCAAAAGGAAAAAAAAGGAATCCAAAATAATGAGGGTAGTTTCAGGGGCTATAAGACAACATCAAGCATACCAATATTTGCATCATAGGGGTACCAGAAGGAAAAGACAGAGAACAAGGAATTGAAAACCTATTTAAGAAATAATGATGGAAAACTTCCTTAACCTGGTGTAGGAAATAGACATACAAACCCAGAAAGCACAGAGTCCCAAACAAGGTGAACCCAAAGAGCCCCACACCGAGATACATCATAATTAAAATGTCAAAAGTTAAAAACAAAGAAAGAATTTAAATGTAGAAGAGAAAGCAGTTGATTACCTACAAGGGAGCTCCCACAAGACAGTCAGCTGATGTTTCAATGGAAACTTTGCAGATTTGAAAGGATTGGCTTGAAATATTCAAAGTGATGAATAGCTAGGACCTACAACCTATTACGCTACCCAGCAAAGCTATCATTTAGAGTTGAAGGATAGATAAAGAGCTTCCCAGAGAAGAAAAAGCTAAAGGAGTTCATTACCACCAAACCAGTATTACAAGGAATCTTAGAGGGACTTCTTTAAACAGACAAACAAACAAACAAACATTAAAAACACGAGTAACAAAATGGCAGTAACTACATATCTATCAACAATTGCTTTCAATGTAAATGGATTAAGTGCTCCAATCAAAAGACATATGGTAGTTGAATGGATCTGAAAACAAGACCCTTACATATGTGGCCAGCAAAACTCACTTCAGATCAAAAGACACACATAGACTGAAAGTAAAGGGATGGGGAAAAAAGGTATTTCATGAAGAAAAAAAAAAAAGCTGCAGTAGCCTACTTATACCAGACAAAATATACAAAATATACTTTAAAACGAATTCTATAACAAGAGACAAAGGACTCAGTAATCCCACCTTTGGGTATTTACCCAAAGAAATCCGAAACAGTACTTCAAGGGGATGAGTGTGTCCATATCTTCCTTGCAGCTTTGTTGATCAAGATGTGGAGGCAGCCAGGGTGTCTTTCAATGGAGGAATGAATAAAATGGAGTGGTACATGTATACAATGGAATATTGCTCAGCCATGGAAGGGTGGGTTGCTTGCAATCAGCGGTGGTATGGATAGATCTGGTGGGTATTGTGCTGAGTGTAATATGTCAGACAGAAAGACAAATATAACATGATTTCACTTATAAGTGGAATCTAAAGAACAATACAAACAAACAAACAAAACAGGAACAAACTCATAGATACAGAGACCACTTTGATGGTTGCCAGGTGGTAGGGGGGTTGGGAGGCTGGGTGAAAAAGGTGAAAAGATTAAGAAGTACAAGTTGGTAGTTACAAAATAGTCATGGGGGGTGTAAAGTAAAGCTTAGGGAATATAGTCAGTAATATGGTAATAAGTATGTATAGTAGCATGTGGGTACTAGACTAATCACTTCTTTAATTACATAAATGTCTACCCATTATGCTGTATGCATGAAATTAATATAAAATAATATAGAAAGTCAACTGTAATTCAAAATTTAAAAAAGGGGAGGGAATTGAAGGGGAATAAGAGGTTCAAATTTCCAGGTGTAAAACAAATAATTCATAGTGATATGACGTACAGCATAGAGAATTTAGTCAATAATACCGTGATAGTATTTTATGGTGACACATGGTTGCTGGACTTATGGTGATTATGTTTTTAGGTATATACATTTTGAATAATATAGTGTACATCTGAGACTAATAAAATAATGTATGTTAGGTATATTTTAATCTTAAAAAATAAACTTATTAGTATAACTAAATATTACTATGTACATATATGTGTATATACACACACACACGTGTGTGTGTGCATGTATATGTATATATATCCGTATATATATATATATCCATATATATATATCCTCTTGAATCTACCTCCTAAAGTATTTCAGTCTACCTATGTATATTTTTGAGGGTTCTGCTTATTTTTCTGAGACTTTTTAAGTTTAAGACTTGTAGCTTTACAATTTTTTTGCTATGAAAAATGTTTGATTGCTTTAAACCTTCTGACTGCTCTTGTTTTAAATGTAATCTATTTCCTACAGTCTAATCTCTTATTTTATTAGTTATAAACTGCTATTTTACTTATCAGTGAGAATGAAAAAGGTATATGCTGTATCTAATTTACACAGATTAAAACTTAATCAGAACTTTGCCAGCAGTTCTATTGACTTTCAATGTATCCCTTTTAGGAAAGGATCATCATATTTTCATATTTGCTGTTTCTTAACTTCAATTTAATTCTGGCTATCATCTTTTTTATATAAGAACTTTGCTAGCAATAAATTTTTTAATTGGCTTTTCATTTTACAATTTTGCATTTTATGAGTATAAACTATAGTGTAAAAGGCCTTTCTCCTATATCCTTTTGAAATTTTCAAACATATGTTAAACAGGTAAAATTAAGAACACAGTATTTTAATTCAAAAGAACACTAATATATTTTCTCTACTTGTTTTCTGTTAATCCTCATCATTTTTGCCATTATGCACTAAAGTACACTATATGTGGAATAAATATGCATTTTATGTATGTGAAGAATTGAAAGGATAACATGACATAAAAATATGTATTAAAAAATAGATAGTGGATAATCAGGGAAGAATGATCACTTAGAAAATCTTTTTAAGGACAAGTTTTCTTTTAGTTGTACTTTAATTACTCAAGATAGGTTCACTTTATAATGTGATAGAGTTATTGACACCTATTTTGAAAGCATGGGAAGTGAAATTAGATTAGAAAAGTATATGAAATTTAAATAAGTAGAGGTAATCAAAATGTAGGAATTGAAGACACACATATTTATACTAAGTCTATTGAGGGGCTGAAACTGAAGCATTACTGATTAATACGTGGAAGAACATAAACAAGCAAGAAAAAAGTTACCATTTATGGGAAAAGTAGTGACCATCCTTAAAAAAGAAAAGGAGAGAAAAAAAGACAATCCTGGTAATTATAGACCAGTCAGCTTAACTTTGATACCAAGGCAGATACTAGAGAAAATCGTCAAACAATCAATTTACAATCATCTAGAAGAGCAAAAGTTAGTGGGTAGAAACCAACATGGTTTTGTGAAGAGCAAATTGTGCCAGGCCAATTTAATTTCCTTCTATGACAGAGTGACAGGCCATGTAGATAAGGGCAAAGTAATAGATGTAATCTATCCGGACTCCAGTAACACTTTTGATTCCTCTCCACATGACATTCTCATCAACAAGCAAGGAAGATACGGTCTAGACCATACTTTGATTAGTTGAGTGAATAGTTGTCTGTGGATTCATACTCCACAGTTGATTATCAGCTACTACTCATCATCCATAGGGCCCCTATCGATTGGCATATGAGCGACTTGGTATCATTAATAAGACCAGTTATGTTTCCTTTAATGAAGATGGAATTGGACGGGCATAGAGGCACATGAAGCCAAATTCTTTTTATACCAAGAAAGAAGAGCCCAACTTTGACAACGTCTTGTATCATATGGGCACATCTAAAAGGTGACAGTTCCAGGCAATGACTAACAGGCAAACAAAGCTATCAGTTTTACTAATTATTATTCAGTCATAACTGTTGCTTCAAGGTGTGTGAGTGGTGGGATCAGGTAACTGTTGGTATTCTGATAGGCTGCCTGGGAATAAATTATCTTCTTAAAATCTATAGAAACCATACTCAAAGAGAGCAACTAGAAAAGGGCTTTTGTATTAAGCATGAAGGAATGTTGACATATAATGACACAGAAATAAGTGAATAGAGCACCTTTATCATGGATTCAAGAACATTTGGTTTATAGATCATATGATGGTGAACAATAAAAAAAAATGTTAATAACTTTGTAGATAAGAAGAAATTTCCAAACAATTTTGATATTTTGGGAAAATAGTCTATGGAGAAAAACAAGATAAAGGTCATGGGAATGAAAGAGATAAAAGATAGGGAAAAAAGGCTGGTCTGGCTCTTCACATTGGGAACAGGCTCCAGGGTATCAGTGAGCCATAGTTGGATATCTGTGAGCAGGGTCATGTGATAATATCATTAATGATATTATTTATGAATTAACATGAGAGTGCTGTGAAAGCTAAACATTCTCAAATTTATTTATAGAGTGAAAAAAGTAAAAGCGGGTATTTATTAGCACATAATTCCACTATATTGTCAAGTACTCTTTAAAAGAAACTACGGTATTATTTGTCTGCATTCACAACGCCTCACTTAAAGCTATTTGAGTATAAAAGGTATGCTTTAGAGGAGGGAAACATGATTTTCTTATGAGAACCCACATTAATAAGACCTAGAAAACAATGACTTTTAAGTAATTCAATGGTTAACCTGATTCCTTGGTTCACAGTAGATGAATTTGAAGGCTTATTAGTCATTGTAGTCTCTGCTGGGTATTCATCCTGTTTTGTGGCACCATTTGGACCCGGTGATTTTATGAATAACATTCCCCTGCAGATAGTTGATTAGAGCTGCCCTTATTTTAAAAATGTTTGTATTCTGTGGATTCTCAAGAAATAACCAGCAGGGTTTTCTTAGAGATAACTCCCCTAGGATTAAATCCAAGGGAGTGGTACTTAAACATTTTTCTTCCACAACTCCCTGAGAGTTCCTGCCAAGAGCACTGCCCATTCCATCCCCCTTAATTGCATACAGGAAGACAGAAGAGGATATTATCATCTCCTCTTTATTTAGTCTAGGGGAACACAAGATTGCTCAGTGAATTTGGTTGACTGAGAGTTGATAAGCAGCAACAAGAGCAGAGGAGAAATGGAAGACGTCTTGAGACAGACAAGTCCTGCCATCACTATTAACAAGTGAGACAAACTTTGGCTCCATTTCCCTCACATAATTTGGAGTTTCCTAGTGATGTGTAGGAAAATTACATTTCCGAAATTTAAGAAACTCTTCAAAGAGAAATCACAGAAGTGATGGCATCAGAACATCAAGAGCTTTCTTAAATCGGATGTCAGTAACCAAAGCAGGACCATAGTGCTTTTTAGTTTGACTTCTGTGATATGTTTTCAGTTCCTGGCCTGAGTTAAAACACTGTAAGTTAAACTGATGTTGATATAACATATAGACATAAGGAATGTTGTGACAATACAAAGTTAGTGACTACTCTAGGATCAATGTGTGGATTTAGCACATGAGCTGGATATGGCAACCTTGCTCTGACACCATATTATAAGGATTTCTAACCAGAAATAGGTCTTTCTGGTGCTTATGTTAACACACGTTGATTCCTTCTTTATTAAATTTACTTGTTCTTAAGGAAGAAAAAAAGATTAAAAGAAAACAAATTTTAGTATCTAATTATATGTTCTATAAATTATTATCAGAATAGTATTTTCTTATGTTGATGATGAATTTATAAAATTTTGAAAAGAAAAAAGTAACTAATAAATGATTACCAAAGACTGCTTTGAAGCAAACATTTGACTATATGCAAAATTGGCAGTCTAATCTGTATGTATGAAGAGGCCCTAGATAGCAAGGCACATGGGAAAGTGCATGCACTTGGAATTATACAGACTTGGTTACGAATTCTGATTCTTGATTATTTAAGCTCTCTGAGCCTTACGTTTTTCAGCTGCAAAATGAAAGTAATTGTATATATTCTGCAAGGTTGACTGCAGTGGGAATTGAAAGATGTAATATATTTAAGAAAATGCAAACCTCTTATACAGCACACTATATAAATGTGGTCCTGTATAAATGGTTACTACTACTACTAATAGTAGCCACACATTATTACTATGAATAATATCAGCAACAGAACATTTAAAAACTGCAGCTTTCAGTCAAATTGATTTGGGTCTCGTGAAACATATAGGAAGCTAGGACATACTGGAATGTATCAGCCATTTAGTTTATTTCTCCATTCGTTTGCCACATAGGTAGATATAAACACAAAATAATATTTGTCTTAGAAGATCTTTAACTTACATAGGAAAATAGCTCCAACAATAACAAATGCATATTAAATAATGTCTAAAATATAATTTTTTTTTCTGATGACGTTTTGGTGAAGTCAGTAAGATCAAAATATATATTTGGCTTTTGCTGTTTTCTAGAATTAATCATATGCTACTTTGTAAGTAAGTTAAGATTCTAATACTTTTTTTCTGTTATACCTCAAATCTTATTATTATTACTTTAAGAAAATTGGTAATGGCTAAACTAGTGATTAATCAGGGGTAATCAGTGAGATAGATATAGGCAATTTATACACAAAAAGCAATAAAATGTCATACCATAAATGTCTTATGTTCATTATATAAAGAAATGTTAAAGTTTTAAATTTCAATAATAGTAAAATATGACATAAAATGTATGAAGAATATTTTAGTCTGTTTGACAGAAATATTTTATGGAGGGAGAACATATTATAATTATTTTCTTTTAACTGAATGATATTTTAAAAACTGGAATAAATCTGTTTCCAAATCATATACAATGAAGAAGCAAAAAAAAAAGTGCCTTCTCCAAAGTCAAGTGTAAAGAAGCACTGTAAATATCATGAATAAATGTCACCTCCTCACAGTATTAATAAATGGGGAAATAAAGCATGTCTCTTATCTTTTTTGGCATAATTTAAGATAGTTTATTATTTTGGAGCAGCAAGCAGTGAGCACTTGTTAGATATCATCATTTGGTCACAGATTTGTAAATATATCAATTCTGTGCTGAGAGAAGGATTATCCTCAACCTCCTCCACTGAAAATAATTACAGACTTATTCAAAATGTTTTGAACATGCGACTTTCATCAGGTTTTCATATATATTCACATGCACAGAGTTTACTATTAGGGGTTGTTTTCCAAGTGTTTTATAACACTTCCTAGATTTTCTCCATTATGAGGTAGAATCTTCTAATTCATATTTAAAATATATATATATATATATATATATATATATATATATATAATATTTAAAAAGAAAATTATATTTTAAAAATTTTCTTTTCTAGTTCCTGAGCCTCTCCAAAGATACCTTGTGTTGGGAATATTTTATTCTGTTGTGTATTTCTTTTAGGATGGAAACTTGATTGAGAAATATCATTAAATGAAAGTACATAAATTATATTTTATTACTTAGAAAAACGCGATCTGTAAAAGATTCATTGAATTATTTTTACATGAATATTTCAAGGTGGATATTAAAGAAAATATAAAAACATAAATTAGTAGGGTTGAAATAAATCTCATGAACAGAATTTTGCAAAGGTAGAGAGATTAGAATGGAGGGATCCATGTGTGTCACATGAGGGCCAAATTTAAAATTCGTTCAAACAAAAGTTTTGTTATTATTAGTGTTAACAAGATGATTTTATGCTTTTTAACCTAAAGAGTTCCTGAAATGAGTTACCTGATAGAAAAACATATCTACTTGCATTAGTATATGCTACATAACCATATCTTAAAATATAGCACATATCTCTGAAATGCTGCAGAACACACAAATCATCCACTACAAGTGATCTCATACGAGGGGTGAATGCCTATGTCTAGTATCAAACAACTTGAGAACTTCTCCATGCTTCCTTTTATCCAAAGATTAGGAAATTAGTTCAGTATTATCACATATTGGGAAAAAATCACCAGGTTTGCTTACAAGTGTAGACTTTGCATTTAGCCATCCCAGTGATTTTGAGCAAGTCATGTAATCCAGTTGAACCTCAGTTTATTCATCATAATTTTGTGGTAATATTGTCTCACAGTGTTGTGTGTGAAGTTCAATATAAAAATATAAGTGACAGCACATTGTAAACTATAAAGGGAAATACAAATATTATGTGCCATTGGACACAATGAAATAACTTCTATTAGAACAGAGAGTAAATTACATAATGCCCTGAAAGAATTATATTCGCTGTCATTCTCAAGTTTTTTTGACTGCAGTGTACAGAGATGGCCCAACCAACAAAATGAATGTCTTGTTTTGTTCTGAGGAATGAGTTGACTGCCTATTGAGAGAAGAAAACAGTAACCCCACCCACCGCTCCCATCACACCACCACTCTACCTAACCATAAAACTGAATTAGAATGTATTCCTGAGAGTAATTGAAACTGATGAGTAGGTTGAGTTGATTGCAGTCTCTTCATGGTGGTAGAAAATTCAGGATTTCCTTAGATTGAAACAAGGTATAAATAAAATTTATTGGAGATGAAAATTTTTTGTCAAGAAAAGAAAGAGGGGGGAGTTTCCAGGCTTCTTGGCGTGCCAAGGAACAAAAAGATCTTCACCGAGAAGCTGCAGAATTCCAGATGCTTCCAAGAAAATCTGACACCCACCTCGTATTATAGCTTATTGCATAGCATTTTGAGAGAGCGTCCAGTTTCTCTTGGAGAATACCCCACTGTTTACAGCAGCAAAATCCCATCTGATAACATGAGAGGTCCTTTTGGCAGCTGCTAGAGCACCAGTCCAACCAGTAACACAGTTTCCTGGCTGCGTCACTAATTCCTGTTGGAAACTTATCAGCTGCTGTCTCTAGCAGCAGAATCCTGACTGATAAGAGAAGAGGCTCATCTGCTGGTAGCGGACCCCCACCCCCACCCTCCCAGTTTATCAGCTTCTGACCAGTTCATAAATCAGTCTGTGGGATTTCTTTTTTTTTTTTCTTTTTTTTTTTTTTGGTTTTATCAAAATGTATTTCTCTCATTGTAACAGTTAATACTTTAATAAGAGAACTT
Organism: Rhinolophus sinicus; assembly: GCF_057876585.1. Taxonomy (NCBI): domain Eukaryota; kingdom Metazoa; phylum Chordata; class Mammalia; order Chiroptera; family Rhinolophidae; genus Rhinolophus; species Rhinolophus sinicus. Next base: position 26,437,121 of record NC_142506.1, on the reverse strand, counting down.
AACCAGGGACATTAGAAAGTTAGTTAGAGACATCTTGCAGGCGCCTCCTCCCTTGTCAGTGACAAGGTAAGGTAATCCTATACACAGGCTGCTATTGTGAGCTGAGAGACTGGCCTCCTTCGCTGCCAGAGACCAGATGCACCTCTATCCTAATCTGTAAACGACTTAAAGGAGCCTTATCTCGGGGCTCTTCGGCTTCATTTCATGCTTGATTTACTTTAATTTGTCTGATAGGGCACAAGGATTTGGAGACGGCCCATCTTTCTGCAGAAAACGTTCAGATTTTTTTTTTCCCAGGCATTGTTGTGTTGGGGTTTGGGATTTTTTTTTTTTTTTTTTTTTTTTGAAAAAAAAATTTTTAAATGTGGAAGAAATCTTGCTCCAGTGCAGCAAGCTGCTTGAGTGTGTTTAGATTTAAGCTACCCCAGCAGAAAAGAGTTTGTGAAGTGGTGTGATTGTGTGATGGGCCCCATTTACATTGAAATCACATTATGCGATATATCAGGATTCCTGAAGGGAGCAGTGCAGTAGAGCGCTGGGCCCACAAGATACTTTGAAAGGCCTATATATAGCAGCAACAATTGATAGGAGATTTTACAGGAGACTTTATAAATATGTAAATAGGCATTATCTGATTGGGTTCTGTGGCTACACATCTGTACCTCAAAGGAAGCAGAGCTGTGAGAACTACCAGGAAAACAGTAGTTTGCATTCTAAGTGAGTCTGGGAAATAGAAATGTTTCCCCAGTTGACAGCAGGTCAGGGTGGAGGCACTTTGCATACCTCAGAGGGAAAGCTTCTGTGCCATGGAAAGGATCCATCCCTTCCTTCTCCCAGAAAGGGAGATTTCATTCACCCAATCATTCGTTTTGTAACAGTGCTCTCAGATCGGTAGCTACTGACCTTTCACCCTTCTTGTTATTTCTTTAAACTGTTCATGTGATATGGTGCCAGGGGGAATTGCTCTTACGTTTTTTGCATTAAGAAAAAAAATGTACTTGCAGTGACCCAAGGGAAAGAAAATAAAGTCTTTGGTACATTGATCCCTTGATTAGTTATTTCCTAAATGAAAATGGAAATACTATTAAAGCAGTAATAATGTTCCATCTTAATAGTTGAAGAGTCAATAAATGGCTCCCATGTGCTTCATTAAAGGTCTTAATGAAGCCATTTTTGATGGCTGAACTTTACATTATCTCTTTTTTTTTCTCTCCTTTTATTTTTTTTTTTAAACTAGGAGTCATTTAAGGAACAGAAGTAGGTATGAGCTCTTTTACAAATTTTCTTTATATTAACACGATTGCCACTGCTAAAACAAAATTAATATTAATTTTGGGGATAATATCTTATGTAGAAGATAAGCACAAGACTTTACTTTTCATGTAGGATGATTTAGAATAAAGTAGGTATGTTTACTCTGTAACACATTTGTACAGTTGACAGATATGTTCCTTAGCCATCCTGTGTTCTTTTATTCAGTGGTCATCCAGACACAGGGTGTATTGTATATTACAGTGAACCAACATGCCTTCATCTACTTCCAAAGCAATAACTGAGATTAACCAGTTTGAGTTTAAGTTCTACATCTTTCCCTGCCCTTTAATATAAAATCATTGATCACATAGAGTTAACGCTTAAAACTAGGATAATAGTAACCTCATACAGTTTCACAAAGCCATGAATAGACAAGAGAAACTGAAGCTATTTCTATATTTAAAAAGTGAAAAAAAGAAAAATGTTATAACATGCACACACACATATATGTATTTTTGGCATATATATATTGTTAACCTTTATGTAATCTTACCCCTCTCTTTCCTTTGCTACATAAGAAGCTATCATTGTACTTTCTGCGTCTAAATAGGTGGCCTTGGAGCCTGTGGAAGAGCCAAGACACTCCCCTATATAAGACATAGGTATAAAATATTTTTGAAGAACTTAATTTTAAAAATTCAACAAAAACATCTTTATTGTTGGGGAACACTACTTGTACCAGTTATTTGGGCTGTTTAGGCATATGTGGACAGGGGGATGTACATATTTTCTTAAGTATTTAAGGTATTCCTTTACTTTGGAATCTTACCTTGTAGTTGATTCCCTATTGAAATAGGGAATGGTGGCAAACACTATTCAGTTAGGAAATCCAGTGATTAACTGTGGTAAAAAATATACAAAAGGTATTTTACCTTTCTGCTTTTGATCTTCCATTAGTCCCAATTCTCAGTAAAGGTCTCTGGGTGCAATGACGTGATTTAAAGTGATTGGAATTACTTTTAACTACTTTTGTGGAGAGATTGCAAAACAACTCTGACTAGAATTTATTGATTATTCGAATCAACAATTGTTTAAAGCACACCTTCCAATGACAGTATAATAATCCAGTTGCCAGTTGGAAAGTACTGGATTGCAGACTCAGGCACTGGGGTGGGCTTTTAGGGGTGCTGGGCTTGTACTCTGATGCCTCAAGAATGCCCATCCCTTCATTGTCCAAGATGGAAGATTTAGAAGGTCTCAAAATATGTTTACCGATTGAGAAATTTTACCCTTGTCTTAGAGATGTGTGTACTGGCTTCAGAGTGCTTGGGTGTCTGTGCCAGTCGCATTGGTGGTTGTCTGGTGTCGAAGACCACAGAGCTGCAGACAGTGCAGGTCCCTTTGATTCAAGCCTGCTCGTAGCTCTAAGGAATGCATAGTCCCTGGGTCAGCCGTGAAATGTGCTCAGAGCAAGAAGGGTCTTCAGAACTGGCAGGTGATGGCCAAATTGGCACGGAGGGAGCATCTATTGTGGATGCTCTCCCCCTCTCCATTGACAGCCCCTCAGCCTTCAGCAGCTTCCACTTCCACTAGCTCCTCACTCTGCCAGAGTCTGAGCTTCCCATCTCTCTTCCGCTTTCTCATTTGTAAACAAATCTTCTCCCAGGAGAGATTCTGATACCCCTCTCCACATTGAGAGGTAAATTAGTGATGAAATACAACTTACTGTTTTTTCAGGCCTTTTTGCATTTTAGCAGGTATCAAAATAAAATGACAAAAAAATGATAATAATCCTGTTTCTCTGGGAGGGAGGTGGGTAAATATTTCTCAGTATTCCATGTAGATGGCAATTGCTACAGCTAACCCAAATAATGGTAGTGATAGTCATGAACCTCTGCTTTATTTTGACTCAAGGGAGCTCTGTTTGCTAAGTAAACAGAAGTATTCAATTCAGGTGCCTTCTGAACTCTTCACTCGGTTGATCTCATAATAAGTTTTTGGAATTTTAATTGATGTATTATTTCAGTGGTTAAGAGTTTAGTACAGGTTCGAATAATCCAATATAAGCCCTTGATTTCTTTTAGAGCAAAATGTCCTACTTTTAAAGTCATAAAAGTTTACCCTGAGCCATTAGCGACCACTGCTGCATACTCTTCATTACACAAATCACTTGGACAGTACAGAACAAACTATCCAAAATCAGCAAGCCACTTGTGGTGGCACTCAAGAGTGAACTTCTTGCACAAAAGGCCATAAATGTATATTCTTGAATGACCTTAAGATATTGGGAGTCCTATGTTAGGTTAAATTATTGAACTGTTTTAGGAAATAATAGCATTTATATATTTTACATGTGAAGAGCATAGGTATTGAAATCAGATGGTCATGGATTCTAATTTCAACTTTGACCCTTGTAAATTGGTTGACGTTGGTTCTCAATTTCCTCTTCTATAAAATAGGAATAATAAATACACGACAGACTTGTTAGAATTAAATACAGTATTATTTTGTAAAACACTAAGTACCATGTCTGACACATGAAAAACATTTAATGGAAATAGTAGTAAAAAAAATCAGATTTTGCATTTTACATCACTAGTTATTCATTTCCACATAAAATCAGTAGCCAATCAAGTGTTATAAATTTCTCCTTTACTCTGGCTTTTAAGTGGTCTTTGATAAATGGTGGAACTCCAGAGGTTTTATTTATGTTAAAGGGCAGATATGTTTCAAAAAGAATTGCAAAAAGAAAAATACACCCTTAAGTTTTTAAATGATTTAATATGCATCATTAACTTTATAAATGTCAGAGGAGTATATTGTTTGTTTTTTCTGTGAATTAATTGGACAAATAATCATATCTTTAATGTAAAATGGTAAAGCCAGAAGAAGAAAATGTATTTATTCTAAAATGGCAGAAGGTTGCTCTTACCATAAGAATTTTAATGTGGAAGACAATATTTGGATATTTTTATATCAACTCATATATCATATGCCAAAAGTATATATATATATATATATATATATATATATATATATATATGTATGTGTCTGTGTGTATGTATGCATGTTATAAAATTTTTCTTTTTTTCACTTTTTAAATATAGAAATAGCTTCAGTTTCCCTTGTTAAATCATGGCTTTGTGAAACTCTATGAGGGTACTGTTATCCTCGTTTGTTTTATATGATGACTCTATGTGATTAATGATTTTATATTAAAATCTGCTTTCACAATGATTTTCAGCATGCTAGTTAGCTTTTGTGTTTTCTGTGTGAAATGGAGAGACCAAAATGCATATTTACTAGCCCAAAATAGCTAGTAAATAAGAAAGAGTTTCTAGGGGTAATAGAAACAGGTAAGTCAGATTTGGTAAATTACATTTTTCTTCAGATTGGATATAATTTCCTATCCTAGATATTTCTCAAGGCCCTTTCTGAATTTCAGCTTCTGTCTTTTCTTATATTTATGGTTTCACTAAAATCCTCAGGTAGTGAAATACCTGCACTCATGAATCATTTGCAGATAATAGTGGTTCAGACACTCTCTGTCCAAATTGATAATGGGTATCTGATCCAAAGCAATGCCTATTTTTTAAGGTCTATATAAGGAGTTCATGGGGAAGAAAATCCCCTTCTCAATGATCTCATGTTGATTATCACGTCCAATAATTAGTATCTTAGATGTACAAGTGTAGAATAAGGCAAACTAGAGAGCTGTTCTGTTGTTTGAGCCTCTAAATTACTTTATAAAAAGCACGTCTGTTGCAGACCAAATCCCTGTACACTTTGTGCTGTTAGCACTCTTATGAAAATTGGAGGGTATATTTACATTTCTTCTTTATGTCTGCAGGCTACCTCAAGTATTTGAAATAGTATTTATGAAACTGTCATTTTAAAAAAGTTAGTTTCACTTATGAAGGATTTAATATATGTTTTACAAAGAGCATTAAATTTATTTATAATATTTAGTATATTTATAAATGAGCTAATATTCCATTTCATTAAGGTGTAGATTGACGTATTTGAAATATTTTTCTAAGGGAAGAATAGATAATTACTTTCAGGGAGTAATGTTTCTTTAATCACTCGCTCTCAATCTGTAGTATGCATGAGTCACCTTAGGGAATAATGAAAAATGTAGATTTCTGGATTAGACCCACAAAAATTTGGAATAAGTAGACCTGGAATGAATATTTTAAATAGATAGGTAGATAGATAGGTAGGTAGGTAGGTAGGTAGATAGATAGATAGATAGATAGATAGATAGATAGATAGATAGATAGATAAAAGCCAGATAGTTGTGATGCAGATAGCACTTAGAAAAACATTGAGGCCTTAAAAGATTCCATTGACTTTCTGACAGAGATTATAAACTGATGATTTACAGTTTCTGATTTACATATGTAGCCCACATCAATCCCATCAGTCCCAGGTGCAGCTCCACTGGGTGGATGTCTAGAGAATACTGTGACTGCAAGAACGACATAAATTCCTCACAATTTCGTCTCTTGTCCAACTTTGTTGGTGGTTGTGGGAAGTCTCATTTTGAACAACGCTTTGCTTTTCCTTGTCTCACCACATGTTGTTCCCTCTGCTTGAAGTACACTTTTCTTTCTCCACTTTTCTGAGTCAGGTCAGCTATCACCACCCTGGGAAAACCATCCTGATCTCTTTAAAAAGTCCTCATTTTATGGGCTCTCATCTTACCATGTCTTTTTTTTTCTTTCTTTTTTTTTTTTTTTAAACGGCACTTGTCACAATTGCAATTCATGTCTGTTTGTATGAATGTTTGATTATTGCTGGTCTTTCTCAATAGACTCAAGGCTCAGTGAGGCACAGACTATGACTTACTGTCCATTTGTTTGTTTCTCGTTATGTCCCCAGAGCTTATTACAGGGCCTGCACTTATTAGGCTCTTAGTCAATATTTACATGAATGAACACATTGAAGTTAACTCTTACTCTCACCCTCTGTTAAAGAGACGTAAGTTTATTAAAGTTGCGCGTTAAGTTACTGATGTGTTAGTGTGAATGATTGTTTGAAGGACCAGCGGTAACATTAGCATGTTTAGTAATAGTAACACAGGAAACTGGAGAGCCCGGGGAGCTAAGTGCTGAGAGGTGAGAGGCTGTGCACTTGAAGTGCGGGTAACAAGAAAAGTCAGAAAGTTTTCAAAACCGTTAAACTATTAGTGTCAAATAGACTTCACTATTTATTAATTTAAGTAGGAAGATAGTATATTGTAGAGGTAAACACTTTTTTAATGTATTCATTTTTCCTCATATAAATCTTGCTTGTGGTTTTGAAAATGCTTCACGCTGATGACACTTTTCATCTTCTCCTCTAGAGGCAAGGGGATAGGTATAAATAGGAGGACCAAGTGTTTATTGTGCGCTGTGCACCAGGCTTTGTGTTTATACTTTGCATGTGATTTCGCATTTGATCTTCACAACTACCCTATGAGTAACAAGGAGGAAGAAGCCTGGGAATATCCATCAATTCAAAATCATACCTAACATTTTTAGCCAATTTTTTGTTTTGTTTTGTTTTGTTGATACCTAGACTAATCTTCTCAGCCCCTCCCATGCATTATTGTATTATTTAGAAAAATGTTTGTAACAACTGACAAAGCCTAACATGAGTGATATAGAGAAAGGACTGGTTTACATGACTGAAAATGCCAAAGGACCGTGATGCTTTCAGGGCGCAGGTTCTTTGCTAATCTCCTGGCTCTGCCCTATTTTCAATTTCAGCTTCATTCTTAGGTTAGTTTCCCTCGTGGTACCACAAATTTCCGAGCCTTTAAATACACATTACACAGCCCAGAGCTAAGGAACTCTTCTTACATTTGGGCATTTTCTACATAAATATTGGCATTCATTTTGATTGTTCTGGTGTGAATTTACATGTCCACTTTTGAATCAATCATTGTGTAGGAGAGAATGAAATTAATAGTCTTAGACGTGTCCCATGTGTTACCCCTCTTATGAGAGGAGGGAATCAGTTTTTCTTAAAAAAAAAAAAGAAATTTTGGAAAAAGAGGGAAGGAACGGATTCTGGGAAGGTGACCCGTGCATTAGCTGGTCTCTTGAAAAGTGTTTAATTAGTAGGAATGTAAACAGTGGTGTAGGATAAATTTATTTGAAGACAATATTTGAAAATCATGTTCTTATCTACATATACTTTTAGACACCCCTACCCAATAGTAGTTTAAAAAAAAATACTTATATTTTAAATCTTCAACAAGATTGGTCTGTTATCAGTCGGCATTGGGCAGCATTTAGGGAAAATAAAATTATGATGACTCAGGGTGGCCTTAAGGTGGCCATGTATTTTAATATTTACAATAATGAATACTTAATGGCACATGGAGTTGTACTGTTGGACTAATTGTTTTTCTTTTCTCCCTTTGGCAATAATGTTAGCTGTTCTGCATGTCTAGCACAGTTATTATAACATTAATAAATATAACAAAAATTTGTAGAAAGCTGACTGTGTGTCCAGTATTGTTCCAGAGAATTAACTGTAACCTTCACCACAACCCAATGAAATAGGCACAATTGTCCCCATTTTCCAGAAAAAAGAAACTGAGATCCCACAAATAGTAAGTGGTAATGTAGTAATATAAACACATGCTGTCTGCTCTAGAGTTCTTCCTTTAACCACTGGATAATTCTCAGACCAGGGTCATTCAAATAAAGATCTTCATCTCATTGCTTGAATAAAGATGTTATTTGTTGAATTTTTTTTCCTTTTGATTTTTAAAACAAGTTTTGTAGGGCCACTCACTACACTTTGGTGACTTACTTTAGAACAAAGAGTATGGAATAAAACCATATCATGGATTTAAAAGCATGTTTTGATATTTTCATTAAATCAAAGTAAGGTTTATAACTAGATCATATCACTGTTGTCAATGATAATAGTTGAATAAAAATTGAGTCTTTTAAAATATTTTTATTAAAATATAGCTAACATGCAATATTATATCAGTATCAGGTGTACACCATAGTTATTCAACATTTCTATACCTAAAGAAGTGATCACCATGATAAGTCCAGCAACCATCTGACACCATACTATGCTATCACAATATTATTGACTATATTCCCTATTCTGTACATTACATCCCCATGACTTATTTGTTTTATACCTGGCAATTTGAACCCCTTTTCCCACTTTACCCCCCTTTTAATTTTTCAATTAGAGTTGACATTCAATATAATTTTATATTAATTTCAGGCATATAGCACAGTGGTTACACATTTATATAATTTGAGAAGTGATCCCCCTGACTAATTTAATACCATCTGACACCATATGTAGTTATTACAATATTATTGACTATATTCCTTATCTTATTACCTACATCCCCATGACTGCGGTGTAAAACCAATTTGTACTTCTTAATCCCTGCCCCTTTTTAACAACCCCAATCCCCTCCCATCTGGAAACCATCAAAATCTTCTCTGTATCTATGAGTTTGTTCATTTTGTTCTTTAGATTCCACTTATGAGTGAAATCATATGACATTTGTCTTTCTCTGTCTGACTTATTTCACTCAGAACAATACTCTCTAGGTCCATCTATGCTATTGCAGATGACAAGAACCCATTCTCTAATGTGGCCGAGCAATATCCCACTGTATATATGTACCACTTCCTCTTTATTGATTCTTCCATTGACAGACACCCAGGTTGCCTCCACATCTTGACAATTGTAAACAGTGTTGCAATGAACATATGGAGCACGTGTTCCCTCTAAGTAGTGTATTGGGTTTCCTAGGATAAATACCCAGAGGTAAGATTACTGGATCTTTCTTTGTTTCTTGTTATAGGGTTTGTTTTAAGTCTATTTTGTTTGTCTGGTATAAGTATGGCTACCCCAGCTTTTTTTTTTTTTTTTTTTGGTTTGTTTCCATTTTCATGAAATATCTTTTTCCCATCCCTTTATTTTCAGTCTGTGTGTGTCTTTCGATCTGAAGTGAATCTCTGGTAGGCAGCATATATACCCTTTTTCCCCCAAAATAAGACCTAGCTGGAAATTCAGCTCTAATGCATCTTTTGGAGCAAAAATTAACATAAAGCCCAGTCTTATTTTACTATAGTATAAGACCGGGTCTTAATATAATATAACATAACATAACATAACATAACATAACATAACATAACATAACATAACATAACATAACATAACAATACCGGGTCTTACATTAATTTTTGCTCCAAAAGACGCATTAGAGTTGATGGTCCGACTAGGTCTTATTTTTGGGGAAACACGGTAAGGGTCTTGTTTTCTATCCATTCAACCACACACTGTCTTTTCAATAGAGAACGTAATCCATTTACATTTAAAATAAATGTTTATTGTATGTAGTTATTGCCATTTTATTCATATTTTTTTATGTTTTTTTCTTCCATCTTAAAGAAGTCCTTCTAAGATTCCTTTGTAATACTGATTTGATGGTAATGAACTCCTATAGCTTTTTCTTGTCTAGGAAACTGTTTATCTGTCCTTTGATTCTAAATGATAGCTTTGCTGAGTAGAGTAATCATGGTTGTAGGTCCTTGCTTTCCATCACTTTGAATATTTTGTGCCAATCCCTACTGGCCTGTAAAGTTTCTGCTGAGAAATCAGATGAAATCTTATGGGAGCTCCCTTGTGGGTAACTAATTGCTTTTCTCTTGCTGCTTTTAGGATTCTTTTGCATTTTAATTATGATGTATACTGGTGTGGGCCTATTTGGATTCACCTTGTTTGGGACTCTCTGTGCTTTCTGAGCTTGTGTGTCTATTTTCTTTGCCAGGTTAGGAAAGTTTTCTGTCATTTCTTCAAATAGGTTTTCAATTTCTTGCTCTCTGTCTTCTCCTTGTGATAACCCTGTGACACGAATGTTGGGACACTTGATGGTTTCCCAGAGGCCCCTTAAACTGTCCTCATTTTTTTGGATTCTTCTTTTTTTTATTTTTATTTTTTTTTGTGGTTCTGTTTGGCTGTTTTCTGCTACCTTATCTTCTAAATCACTGATACAGTCCTCTGCTTCATCTAATTTACTGTTGATGCCTTCTAATGTGTTCTTCATTTCAGTTATTGTGTTCTTTATTTTGACTTTTTAAAAATGTTTTCTATCTCTATTTTTCTGTTTCCTATCTCTTTGTTGAAGTTCTCCATTAGATCATTGAGCATCCTTATAACCAGTGTTTTGAACTCTGGTAGATTGCTTGTCTCCATTTTGTTCAATTCATTTTCTGGAGCTTTGTTTTGTTCTTTTATTTGGGACATGTTTCATTGTTTCCCCATTTTTGCTGTCTCCCTGTGTTTGTTTCTGTGTATTAGATATGGCTGCAATGTGACCCCATGTTAGTAGAGTGGCCCTATATAGTAGGTGTCCTGTCAGGCCCAGTGGTGCAATCTCCCTGCTCCAGGTGTGTCCCTTGTATAGGTTGTGGGTACCCTCCTGTTATAATTGAGTCTTGGTTGTTATTTGCACATCAATAGGAGGGATTGATTGGTTGAGAGGATGGGCCATGATTGCAGTGGAGGATCTGTGGTTCAGTGGCTGAGCTTAGAGAGCAGGATTTGGTTTAGCAGAGCTCTGGTGCCTACCCAGTCTGCCCTTTCAGTGTGTCATCCTTGGAGGCAGCCTAGTAATTCTCCACTCTGTCTGATGCTGGCCATCAGGCTTGCCAGCCCCATGGCTTCCTGGGAGGGGACCAGTTGCTGTGCCTACCTGGGACCACCTGGCATCAGCCACAAAACAATCCTCAAATGTCTTCCACCCATACTGGGCTTGGAGGTGACTGGGAGAATCTAAGTTGTGAACCTTGGCCACCTGTTGCTACTGTAGGGATTGAGGCTGCTCATCCAGAGGTTCAGGACTTGCTGAAGCCAGACATTGCTTGTTTGGCTTTTGTGAACCTTTGAGAGAATTTAGGAAAGTCCGGAATTTAGCATGAGCCAAGTCGGGCCATTTGTATAGAAAAGGCACTGGAAGGGGCTTGGTTTGGCCTGCAAGTTGGGTGGGGTGGGGTCTCAGGGTATCATCAGGGCCGGGGGGGGGGGTTGGGGGAGGCAAGGAACAATGTTAGCCAGGTTGATGGAGACTCAGATATGGTGGCCACCTGTGTCTGCACCCTGGAATGGGGGGAATTCTCAACAGAGAAACAATGGTGCCTGCCAGCACTTCTCTCTGGGAGAAAGCTGCCCCTCCATCCCTCACCCTGAAACCAGATACTTCAGTTCCTACCCGTAAATCCCTGGCACCTTTCAAGCTGCTGCCCCTTCTCTGGAGCTCAGAGTGAGTGAGTCTGTCAGTGAACAAGTCTGTGCTTGGGCCCTTTAAGAGGAGTTCCTGGGACTACTGCCACCGTCATCTCACTCAACCATAATCTCCACTGGTTTCCACAGCCAGATATTATGAGGGCTTCTTTTCCCTGCAGTGTATCCCTGAGCTAGGGAGCTTATTGTGGGTTTGGGGCCCCTCACTCCTCAAAGTGGATGCCCACAGCCAAGCTATCCCTTCTGATTTTTAATAGTCACTGGTGAGTGTGGGACCAGCCTGTTCAGCATCTCTGCCCCTCCTACCAGTCTCCAGGTGGCATCTTCTATATGTCCTTAGTTGTAACTCTTTGGTTCAACTAGACTTCAGGTGATTCTCAATGATGGCTGTTCTGTAGTTTAGTTTTAATTTTGATGTGGTCATGAGAATAGGCAAGCACAGCATTTACCTACTCTGCCATCTTGGTCGGAAATCCAATTGAATCTTAAGTAACAATATGTTTTGGTGGTGACCATTAGTTTAACTGAACGAGTTCTTTGGCAAGAGGGGTTCTGACTCAGTAGTGTTAAATATAATCAGGATGATTCTCCTTGACAACTTGATGATACAAATAAAAAATAATCATTCTTTCTATCCTTGATCATTGTTTGTTCCTCTTTTGGAATTAGCCAATATTTACTCTATTACCATAACATGGATAATAGCAAAATAACTGATGAAAGTTTTTCCCTGAAAATTTTGGGAACAAGTTGATTTTATCTCAGTTAATTCAGTCAGAGGCACTCTGAATATTGATAAAATCTTTGTCATCTCGCAGACACCTCTTTTGTAACTCTCCAAGTATTTGGAAAAATATATGCCATCTTTGAAGAAGGGCAGACCATAATTGTAACTGATATATTCATCTGTTTGTCACCCTTTCCACCTGTATTTACAAATCATGCCTACACACCTGTGAATCATTGGCATGTTCGTACAGGAGCCTCTGCTGTGATTTCCTTGTGCTCCTTGGATCTATTATCATAGATACAATTATACTTCATCTTTTAGCTCAGATGGATAGCAACTTCTCTTTCATGGTACAATTTATTTATTCAAATTCAAGTTTAATTTCACTTTGTAGATTTGATAAAATGCTTACTCTCTGTTGCTTTAGTCTTCTCAAATGTCCAAACATTTTTATAGTTTTACACATCTCTCATGCATGAAAAATTGAGAATGTGTGTGTTGATTTGCTGGAAATGAGTCATGCACTGAAATCATGCAGATTCCTTTGTGTTATTACAACCACGTAAGTGCTATAAGCAGAGAAGAAAAATAGGGGGAGTTGGCCTGAAAGGAGGTGTTTTCAGTGGCAACAAGCTCTTTGAAATGTAATTGTTATGAAGGAAAAGCCTAGTTGAATATTGCATCCATTTAAAAAATATGTGCCAGATTAGCAAGACGATGTAGCATTCCCTAAACTGCCTTTTGATTTTTACATTTTGAAACATGCATAATGTTGAATTGTTTTGATACTGAAATACATCACAAAATTATACAATCTATAATTTAAGGAAAATTATAGATTATTTTTTGATATACCTAATGACAGTTATACAGACATTTTAAGATACTGACGAGAAATAGTGAAGGGACAACAGGTGTTTTAATACTTATTAGTTAAGGGCAACTTTGCTTTAGGATTTGGACAAGGACAATACATATAGCTAACATTTATCAAGTGCTTGGTATGCACCACACATCATTCTACAAAGGAAATGTAGATATGACATATAAATAAATTATTTAATCCTTTCAACAACCTCATGGGGAGGGTATGGTTATCATCTCCATTTTATAGATGAAGAAATTGAGACCCAACAGGGTTCATTAATCTGTTCAATGTTGCATAGCTACTAAATGACTACTCCAAGATTCAAACCCATTTTCAGGACCCAGGTGCTTAATTAAGGTGTTATGCTATGATGTATAATTGGTGTGATGAGTTACAAAAAGCGTACATGGAATTTTGCCATATATTTGTTCAGAGAAGTAAGTTAACATATGTCAAATGCTTAGCTCAGTACCTGGAAAACAAAGGAAAAAGTGAGAAAATCCTAGAGTGTCCTGGCAAAGATTTTTATTTTAAAGAGTTTAGGTACTTTTGAATTGGCACTCCTCTAATCTTTGATTTCCATATACTTTTTTGCCTCCATTGTGAGTTTCATGTTACAGATTGGAGATAACATAGTTACTATTTAGAGAACACATTGGCATTATGCAGATATTTTTGAATTATAATGAAATTGGATTTGGAGCTCACGTACATATAAAAGAACATATTTTCTAACCCACAGCATAGGATGCTTGACTACGGTTTGAAGTCCTCATTCATTTGGTTTCTTATTGATGGATTTAAGTGTGTTGACCTTATTATTGATGACTTAGATTCTGGTTTCTTTTTATGTGTTCTGCAGGATTTGCTTGGGAATGTTTAGATATTATTTTGTACATTTTGATTAACCTGTTAATTTGCAGTAACTGTTAGATATGTATAGCTGCAAAGCACCTTTGTTATTGGAATTCCTGGAGGAAAAATCACTTTGTTCTGGCCTATGTTCTGAGGAATACAAATAACCTGTTATTGTAGAAGAGAATATTCCAAAGGGAAATAAAATAAAGAAAATAACTATTAAATTGATAAAGAAGGATAAAAAACATAGACAAATTTAAGTGTGAATGCATACAGGGCCACAGGACATAGTTTCAGACAAACAATTCAAAACAAAACAAAGGCCAATTCATATTTTAATACCAAGATATAAGTAGGAAAGGTAGAAAACGTGTCTAAACAGAGAAGGCATTGAAACTGATAGAAGAATTCAATGTATAAAGGGATCACAAGAGCATTTAAGTATCATAGGTGGGTATCAGCTTCTCCAGTACTATGCACATGCTCAAATATGCAGGTCAATTACTTATTAATATTAATGAAATATGAAGGCTCAGCATTTAAAAAATGGAACAAAAACACCATTTTGGTGTAGAATACAATGATAAACTTTGTAACACTATTCAAGAGAAAAATAAAAACTTAATTCAACCAAATTACGTTAGACATTGTGGGGATATACACACACATACAAGTATATATGTATATATGTCATAGTCTTTTTCTTCTAGCAGCATTAATCTAGTTAGGGAGATAGACACATGCATAGTAGCAGATGGTTTATTGGGATAAGCGTTGTCACAGAAGAACAAAGTGTTCTCATGATGTACTGGGAGTGGACAGAGATTATTTCTGGGTGGGAAGATATGGGGAAGCTATTTGGTTGTTGAGGTGGACTTTCAAGTGTGGGTAATTGATAGGGAGATATTTTATTTTATGCAGAGAGTTTCCAAGTTTAGATAACAACTTCAGAAAAGATTTATGGACTATTTCAGAGGGCGAAAGATATAAGGAGGTGACTGGAGCCATAAAGCATTGAGATAAATTGACAATAGAGATATGCAAGACATTGCTGAAGACTTTGAATGCCACCCTGAGTAGTTGGGGAAATTGCTGTGTTAAAATGATCACAAATAATTTACATATGTATTAAAATTTTTGATGTTGCTTAACAGAATCAGGATTCAAGATGGTAGACAGAGAATATGTGCCCACAACCCCTGTTATCTCAAATCCCATAAAATGTCAGAAGGAGATGTACTTACACACACACACATACACACACACACACACACACACACACACTTCTGGAAAACAAGCTAGAGGGTCATCAGTACACCCAGAAACTCTGACCAATTTTTAGAAAATAGAAAGTAGATAGAACTGGATTCATAAAGGCAAAAAACAAAAAACACAGCTCGAGATACTTTCAAGAAAAAACTAATATGAATGACAAGAGCATTTCAGTGAAACTCCTAGCTCCGGGGAATACATTCAAGGGGGTGCAGAAGGGTAATGAGCCAGTCACACAGTGTGCAATGAATGACTTTAAGAAATCATATAAATATAAAATAAACTTCATTTAAGTCATTCAATTGATAAAAATTGTAGAATACAATATGGCAATACAAAATGCAAGAATTACCACTAGAAAAATAGTAATAAAATGTATAACTTTCAAATAACTGTAGGAAGAACTCGCCCACTACAGAAATAAAAACCTGTTATGTAAGTAAAATAATTAGATCACTATGCTACATGATATTAGCGTAAAGAAAGACAAATGAAAGAGTGGTGCAGGATCTATCCAGAAATTGACTCATGCCTGCGTAAGTATTTGGTATGTGATAAATGCCATAAAAACAATGAAATAGAATGAGCTATTGAATAAATGTTTGGTCAATTGGTTTGCCATTTGTAAATAAATAAAATAATATGACATCTCGAATCGTTAACAGTGTTGGCCTCTGGTAAGAAAATTGGAGTAAGGGAATCTTGAAAAGAACCTCATACTTTTCAAAAATAAATGTCTTGGATACTTTTTATAAGACTGTTTTCAGGCATTACTTAAATAAAAATTTAAAAGGAAAAATAAGGAACAGGGTTTGAGAGAGCAATATCTTTTGACTTGTCATACATAATTAAACATCTGCTATTTCCCATAAGGAACACAATACAACAGTGAAAATCAGAATAAAAATATTGTGCTTTATAAATTAGTAGAGTTAAAGTTTTACATGCTCTTATGTTGAGAAATGGTATTGAAAATTTATTTCTGTGCATCCTTCAAATACTATTTCATTTTGAAATTATAATTTTCATTTCTAATTGCCAGTGCAAATTTGTTGAAAGTTTTTGTATGAACACCCAATTCAACCCCACTGCAAAGCATGTCTTCTTAATCCTTGAATTATGTTGCCTCTCTGTAGCTCAGTGGTGCCATACATTAAGTACAGAGTAAATATTATAAGTAGACATATGACAAAATGGTTTGATAGAATTAAATGCTAGGTCTAAGGCTTATTTTAGCCCTTACTCTGACTTTGAGCAAATTACTTTAAACTCAGTTTTTTCATCTCTAAATTGGGGATAAAATTACCCATCTCATAGGATTGTTTTTGTGAAATGGTAAAACGAAAATACTCAGTATAGTACTTTGCACATAACAAATATTCAATAAATGTCAGGTACTGTTTTTGGAGAAGAATTATCCAGTCAAATTTTCAAACATGGGCAAGGAAGCTTATGAATCTTCTATGTCCATATAATGTGAGACTTTTCCTTTACACCAATCCCCCAGAGAATATAAGCTTGATATCACTTGGCTCCTATAAGGAGATATAAAAAGGTAGATCCAGTGTACAAAATGACAACTATTTCCAATCTACTTGTTTGTGTTTCACGTTGTCCCAGTATTCTGCAGCCACACTGCTTGTCTTGATCTTGTGTCCACTTGTCACCATCACTAGAACTGACAGCATGCAGTGGCCTAACCAGGAATGCTGCTAAGGTTATGCCTTTTTAGACATCAAGAATTACAGCATCCAGAGCTTTGAAGTAAATCCTCTGAAAGAGTAATTTCTTCTCTGCTCTATTGCACCAGACAATTCCTGCCCCTCCCTACTTCCCCACTGGTGATGGTGCTACCTTGCTGGTAGAATCCTCTATAGATACTGACCTGAGCGGAACTGTGACACTAAAATAACACACTAAAATATGTTTACTTGATTTCTTAGATAGTGGACATAATCAACTAATTGTCTGACTCGTTAGCAAACTGTTTTTGTGTGTATGTTTTGGGTGTGAGCCTTGACACCAACTTTGAGGTGTGCCGTCCAAGCCCCCAGGGGTCGAAAGCAGCCAGGAGAATATTGTTGTGGAACAATGCAGTGAAAGTACATGGGCCATGTGTAGCAGCCCATGTATTAGACCTGACTACTTCAGACTGCTCCCTGTGCAAGTCTCTTAACTGTTTTTTGTTTGTTTGTTTTTCATTGCTTCAATTTAGAGCTGTATCTACCTGGGGTTCCAGTGAGTGGCAGATAAAATAATGATGTAGAAACACTCATAGCCTCTAAACACTTAGTTGTTAAACATTAACTCAATTGAGATGTAGCTATGTAAATGCTGGAAAGTTTACTAAAATAGATTAGATGCCGAACCAAATGTAACCTTCAGGCCATTATAATTGTACACACTTATGACCATAAATTTTGTTAAGAGCAGAGGATTTCTGATTCTCAGCAGCACCCCCAGTGCCCAAAGTTGTTGCTCAAAAACCTTTGCAGAGTTAATGAATAAATAAGTAAAAAAGTGTCTAAACTATACTTATCACTCCCTCCTATTTATCTTATCAAATAATCATGGCTTTGGCAAGCATAGACACATTCTTGTGTGTCTCACACACATGTTAACTATTCAATTTTAGCATCAAGCAATGTTCAGGCCAATAATTTGAGCAAGGTCCCCTTTCTTGACTCGGTGGGTAAAGTCAGGAAAAGAATCTGTAAAGCCTTTGGTGCAGAACAGGATTTTCTCTCCACATCAGTTTTAGATGATATCTGTGATCAAAGAGACATATGCTGTTCGTTCGCTGCCTCTGTACTTCAGAACTGGCTGTGACCTGGAGGGTGCATGAGTGCCCTTCTGTGGTTGCCTAGAAACTTTGGCCACACAAGTGTCAACTTTCATTCATGGCTCTAAGGGAGAAGGAGGCTCACAGAGAGCTCTAGACTTTGTGTGTGTGTGTGTGTGGGGGGAGGCCAGGGGGGAAGGTCCTTGTGTGTTTTAAAACAAGTGTCTCACCAGGAGATAATGGTGGAGCTATGGGTTATAAATGATGCATTTTGTTCTTTTCGTCTTGCTGATGGCACAAGGGAAAAAAAAAGTTCATCTCTCGCTTATCAAAATACTGTGACATTTCTTCTTCGCAGGAAAATTTTCAATCACAACCTTCTGCAGAAACCGACACCAACTTTTACAATTGTAAAACTCTACAGTGTCTCATTAAAACCTGGTTTTGACCTCTGTGTTTTTATGGACTTCACTCTAACACACACACAGACCCTCACTAAAATTTACTATTAATTTCCAACTTCGTTTCTTTAGGAGAACATCTACCACTTAGGATACAAATCGTCTTTGTTTGGTTTTTGTTCCATTAATAGTATTTTATGCTGCCATCAGCACAGTTACTCCTAAACTATCAGTTTTATTAGGTCTATAAACTTTGAAGCAGACAAGCTCCACAAAGTTTCCTTGAAAATGAACATATTTTGAAAGATATTTGGAAATAGGATAAAGGTGAGAGGGCCTTTCTATACCAGTCACCTGATGAGTATGTCAAGAATATTAATTTTTAATTAAAATTATGTATCATTTATGTTTAGACAGTTATTTGACAGGAGAGATTTCTGCTCTCCAAGCTGCATGTTCCATGTGTAAACACTAGAGTCGTGACAAATCAATAGGATTGTCAAATCAATAGGAATGAGGATTGTGTAATTCAATTTTCAAATGTAAAATATGAGGTGGTTAGGTGATATGATTCCCATGTCCTTACTGAAATGAAAGTGATGTACTTTTTATGAAAATAGGCATAGCCTATAGAATTGAATATCCCTCAGTTGCTACCAATATGTTATATAAAACATACGTCCCAATTACCTAAAGAACAAACTGATGTGGTTCTGTGCCCACACGGCTTTTAAGAAAACTGCCCTAAAAAAGAAACAAAAACTCATAGACACAGACAGCAGGTTAGTGGTTACCAGAAGGTAAGTGGGGAGGGAGATGGTAGAAGAAGGTAAACAGGATCAAATATATGGTGATGGAAGGAGAACTGACTCTGGGTGGTGAGCACATAATGTGATATATAGATGATGTATTATAGAATTGTACACTTGAAACCTGTGTAATTTTACTGTTTTCACCCCAATTTCACATTTAATTAAATTTCATATTTAATTAAAAAAAGAAAACTGACCCAATAATGGTGTATGCCTAACAGTAGTTTACTTATAGATAAAATCATACTTTAAAAAAGCAAGATGAAGTGTAGAAAATTAATACCAAAAAAACTAATGAGTTTGGGTAAAACACCAGTTTGCTTATGGAAAATGGAATATGTGTTTTGGGGTTCAAGTAATAATCAGAACAAATGTAGTAATACATTGTGGGGGCAGAGCCCCAAAAAGTAGTTTCCAGGCTCTCGGCCTCACATAGACAGGTGCTGGCTCAGGTAGTAAATGGCCATCAACTGTGATTGCATGGCCATCAGCTGTGGCTAGTTGGCTGTCAGCTGTAACCAGTGAGCCATTGGCCACTAATATAACTGCTGTGGCTACGCTAGGAGAGAGAGAGAAAGATGGGGGCTAGCAAGAAGATGGCGGCTGGGCTGGCAAGTGTGGATGGCGGTTTGCGGACAGTGTGGATCCAGCCTCCAGTGAGAGTATAGTGCCGCCAGAGAGAATATAGTGGTATGACTCCCCTACCTATGGCTCCGTGGGTGTTCCTTTTTGGCCTCACCATATCCTGTGTTCTTGTATGGGGAGCGGGAGCGGAGACTCCGCCTGACGCCCAGCATGACAAATGGCGCAGCGAGCAGGGTCTCCCGCACGACATACATACATCTTATTTCCATAAAATAATGACTAAGACCAAATTGTCTAGTTTATATATGGTCCAAGATGCAGAGAGAAAATGTTTGTAAATTCACATATGGGCATCTGTTTTCCCTCCCTCTTTATCTTGGTATGGGAACAGAGTCCCAGAGAGCAGTTTCCAGGCTCTCAGCCTCACGTGGAAAGGTGCTGGCTCAGGTAGTAAATGGCCATCAGCTGTGACTAGTTGGCCATCAGCTGTTAGCCATCAGACACTGATATAACTGCAGTGGCTACGCTGATTGGTTGGTTGGTTGGTTGGTTGGCAGAGAGGTGGATGGCGGATTGCACATTGTGTGGAGCCTGCTTCCTGTATTTCCAACCCAGCCACCAGCAAGACTGTAGTGGTATGAACCCCCCATCCATGGCTCCATGGATGTCCCTTTTTGGACTCACCATATCCTGCGTTCTTATGCGGGCAGCGGGAGCTGAGACTCTGCATGACACTTGGTAACATGGGCTCCATCGTGTCCTTTATATGGTAAGTTGCTTGCATTTACCAGCTGTGAGAACTTGACAAATTATTTAATCTCTCTATGCCTCAGTTTCTTCATCTTTAAAATAGTGATAGTACTATGTATTTCATAGGATTGTTATGGAGATTAGAAGAATGAGTACTGCAAATTGCATAGAGTAGAGTCTGGGGCATAGAAAGTGATACGAATGTTTATTACATAAATAAAAATAGCATTTGTCAAACTGAGCATACTTAAGACTTCAGAAAACCTGCAATGAGTGTTCCTAGGGATAAGGAATGATTCAGCTTGTGTAGTCACTCAGCATTTTTGAAAGTATATTGTCCTTATTTAATCTGTGAACTATTAAGGGTTTTTGCTAAAACTTCAAAAGAACCTCCGTTTTCACAAAGACTACCTGTAACTGATGGAGCATAAGGGGATGTCATCCTTAAGTCTCAGACAGAAGGATAAATTTTAAAAATACATGTGGAGCAGAAGAGCAAACCTCTTGTTTTGGCAAAGAGTAGATATTGAGAAAGTCTGCATGGATGTAGGAAAATGGGCAAATTACAACAGGGTAGAACCTGCAGTTGAATGTGTCAATTAGAGCTGAACCAGTGATTGAGTCCTATTAAAGGGGGGTCGGGGGGCAAACCTATGCCAGGTGCTTCCCTTTAATGTTCTCTATTAAGGTATTAGAGGCTTGCAAGCCTGGGATTTTAGAGCCAGTGCCAGTTCTTGGGTTTATGTTGTACTTTAAGACCTTACTGTTTAAAATGTTCCAGCATCAGCATCACCTGAGAGCTAATGTTAGGAACACAGAGTCTCAGAACCTCTACACTGACTGAAACAGAATCTGCATTTTAAAATGATACAGACTGGACTTCCCGTCAAGATGGCGCAGTAGGTAAATGCTGTGCTTGCCTCCTCTCACGACCACATCGAAATTACAACTAAATTATAGAACAACTGTCGTTGAGACCTAAAGACTAGCTGAACAGGAGTCCTGTAACTAATGACATGCAGAAGATGCCACATCGAGACTGGTAGGAGGGGCAGAGACGCAAAACAGGCTGGTCCCACACCCACGTGTGGTCGTTAAAAATCGGGAGGGATATTTTGATTCAATCATGAACAATGTGTGACAGCTCGTATAAGAATTAGAATGGTATGTCTGTAGGATTTTAGAGCCCTCAAAAATCTTAACAGTCAGCTAATCCAACTCCTTTAATTTTATGGCTTTAAGAGATAGTTGTTCAGTACTTTGTATGTGCCAGGTTTTTAACTTTATGTTGTGTTTGCGAAGATAGATAGAATATGGTCCTTGTTCTGGAAGTCTCTTCAGAAGGGAGGATGGAATGTAAACTTGTAGGTCAAACATAGTATCCAGACTGCTTTTCTAGAAGTAGATTCAAAAAGCTATAGAGGAAGCCCTCCAGCTGGGACAGGAGAATTTGGGAAGCCCCCCTCTGCCACCCCAGGCACAGTCACTTTGAATTTGGGTCTTGAAAGATGAGTGGTGAATATTTTAAGAGATCTGGGGTGGCCCCTGAGAGTCTGCATTCATAACCAAATGATAGGCTATGAAGGATACCTGCAGTGCTGCATAACAAGTACCACAGAATGGATGGCTTGAAACAGATACTTATTTTCTCACCATTCTGGAGGATGGAAGTCTGAGATCAGGGTGCCAACATGGTCAGGTTCTGATGAGGACCCTCTTCCTGGCTTGCAAACAGCCACCTGGGCGCATGTGGGCAGATAAAGAGAGATCTTCGATTTTTCTTAGTCTTCTAGTGAGAACACCCATCCTATGGGATTGCAGTCCTACCCTTATGACCTCACTTAACCATCATGACCTCCTATAGCCTCTATCTCCAGATATAGTCACACTGGAGGTTAGAGCTTCAACATGAATTTCGGGGGTGACAATTCAGTTCATAGCCACCAGTAATCATTTGATGAGAGACTAGTAAATACAAGATGCTGTACTAGGTATTGAGCTTCACAATATTTAAGATACAAATCCAGGCAACAGGCAAGCCTAATATGTTGGACCAGTGTTCAAATATGATGCTGTCTACCACTCTTTGTGAAATTTTATTTAAATTCCGATTGATCCTCAATATATTTGGTGAAGTTCTGATATTGGCTCAAGCTCCTTTTTATTAAAAAGATACCAACATCACAAAGAATTCAGTTCTTAGAATGGTAGTGGTCTGAATAATGGAGATATTTACAAAAGCTGCTTCTGTGGTTCAGTGATTTGAGTTACTGAGATAGCAGCAAGAAGGTTAAGCTGTGTTGATTGAGCTGGGTCATCCTTTATAGGTGCTAGTTTCCCACCTGGATTGATTTTCTAGGACTTTTATAACTAAGTACCACAAATAGAAGTTTATTTACATACAGTTTTGGAGACTAGTAGTGTGAAAAACGTGTCAGCAAGGCCATGCGCCCTCTGATATCTAGGGGAATGCATCCTTGCCTCTTCTAGCTTCTGGTAGTTTGCAGGCAATTGTTGGGGTTCTTTGACTTGTAGATCCAACACTCCAATCTTTGCTTCATCATCACATGGCCTTCTCCCTGTATGTCTGTCTTCGCATGGCCATCCCCATGGTTATCTTCTTATAACACCTGTTGTATTGGATTAGGGACACACCATACTCCAATATGATCTCATCTTAGTTTAATGACCTTATTTCTCAATAAGGTGAAAATTTTGAGGTAGTGGGTGCCAGGATTTCATATGTGTGATATTTATTGGCAGAGGGGTGTGTACAATTCAACCCACAGCATCTCTGAAAGAGAAAATACTTGGAGAATCATTTCTGAACATGTGAAAATCTTTTGTTTCAAAAAAATATGCAGGATATGATAATTACCCTTTCCCAAACTTTTTGCAATAGATGTCCAGATAAAAATACTTAAGGTGTTAATAGTTTATATAAAAATAAAATTCAAAAGAACTTTCCTGATGTTATAGTGGGTCATAAAAAAATGTTGATTACTGTTTCTGTTGATAATTTCAAAATCAAATTTTTACTCTGCAATGTAATTATGAAGAAAAATTGTTTATAGAAAGAATGCCTTGTTTTATATATTTACGTCATTCCATGAGTTATATGAATTTTTAAAAGCCACATTTTAAAATATCTCTATATATTCTTGTCACGAGTTCAGGATTGAATCGCTTTTAGAATACATTTGTTTTCACCATAAAGCAGTATAGGTCAGATATGAATATGACAAATTAGAGTGCAATTGGTTTTTTTAATTTTCCTACTCTAGAATCACACGACTCTTAATTCCTCTAAAGGAAATCATTGTTTACATGTTTTACAAAGCTACTGGAAATGTTAAATTTTTTCTAGCAACATGGTATATTTTCCCTGATGTTATTGAAACGAGTGCTTCCCTGCATCATGCATAATTCTTTTGGTCAATTTTCTTGTGGCATAAAAAAGATAAAACAGCATTGACAAATTCCTGTTGACTTACATGTAGTGAGTGTGCATTTTACATTTCTGTGACATAATTGTGCTGACTGAATGATGTAATTGGGGGCATGAGGTGGCTACTCTGCTGGGCATAATTCTAACGCATTATGGCAGGTTTACAGGAGCTATGGAAGATACTAGAAAATAAGAGTAATCACCAGTGGCATTAAGTAGTTGTGACAGTAAGAGGCACAGGATGTAGCTAAAATCCCAATATTGGAAGATTTTTGTGTACATTGGGAGGAGAGGGATATCTGTATTGTTACATCAGTATTCAGAACTGTATCCTTTTTTCATAAATTTTTGCAATGCTCCAAAAAATTGAAGAATGTGTAGCATTAACCAGTCTGATTCATGTGTCGAAGGACTAAATGAACTTTGAATGTATGTCTCAACGTTTACATTGCACAAACATAACCAGGTAAAAGACTCTGTATGAAATACAGGTAACCGGAAACTACTTTCCCTAAATACCACTGGAGTAAAGAAGACTATAAACATAATATTTGTCTGGCCTATCTTATGACTCTTGTAGATAGAGTTTAATCAGAGCAGCCAGAAAAGGAAAATATTTGAAAGGAAGGGGTTTATGGGTTTTGGTGGCAGCTGTAACCGTATAGACAGGATAGGTTTGTAAGGAGTAACCAGAGAGACCAAACACCAACTTTCATTTCCAACTGCTGATTGATGAGAAATGTGTGACTTCTTAGGCAGTCTTCAAAAACATTAAAAGACTTATTATGTATCTGGAGGAGTTCTATATAAAGAAAACATATAACACATTTCTGGAGAATTTAGAAGCTTTATTATACCAGTTACCGTCACAATTTGTCTTAGCAGATCAGCAGAACAGAGAAAACTATATATTAATTAACCCTGCAGATAACTTCCAAGTATTACTCCCTAAACTCCGTAAGCCCTTATTTGATTCCCTCCCGTCCTCCCCTAAACCTCCTCCTCCCTCCTCTTTCTCCTCCTCCTCTTCTTTCCCTTCTTTCTTACCCTCCTTTCTTCCTTTCTCTCCCCTCCCTCCCTCCTTTGATCCTTCCCTCCCACCCTCCTTCATTGTCTCTCTTCTTTCTTTCCTCTCTCCCTCTCCCTCTCCCTCTCCCTTTGTTTCCTTCCTTCCTTCCTTCCTTCCTTCCTTCCTTCCTTCCTTCCTTCCTTCCTTCCTCTTTCCTGCCTTCTCAACTAGAAGATAAGCCCAATAAGAGGGAGAAAGTTTTCTCTTATGGAATGGCTTGAGAATAAATAAGAGTTAATCAGAGAGAGAGAGGGAGGAAGGGAGGAAGGGAGGGAGGGAGGGAGGGAGGGAGAGAGAGAGAGAGAGAGAGAGAGAGAGAGAGAGAGAGAAACGTTCAGTCAGAAATGACAGGCTGTGCATTGTTTCTGGTATGTATAAGAGGCTCAATGAAAATAAGTGTGGCTGAAGCACAAGAGAACAGGGAAACAGCCAGACCATTTAAGAGATGTTAAAGATTTTGCTTTTGTCTTTAGAGCAATGAGAAGACGTTATTTTTTTTGAGTAAGGGTGCTGGAGATGATAATATTTACAATTTGAAAGTGATTGCTTGGCCGTTGTGTGGAGCGCAGATTGGGAGGAATCAGAAATATGCCTTCTTCTAAATGACCAAAGGAAGATGTGTCTATACTAAGAGCAAGTTTTCAGAGATTAGTAACATTGAGATCATAAAATGGCATTCTCCTAATACATGGTGTATCTCTTAAGACACGACATTTGGCTCTTACATTTCCCCCCACAATGTTCAAATAAGGTCTTGAATCAAACATATGAAGGCATATCATTGAGGAATAAATAGACTGGAAATTCCAAGTGGCTTTGCCGTTGGCCTCCTTCCCATTCAATAAATAACTACTTTACATTATGTTCCAGATTTCCATAGAAGCTTCATAATTCATAAAATAAAGACAGTCTGTTACCCAAGTAACCTTTGTGTTTCTATGTAGCATGCATACAGAGTCACAGTTGTGGTTTCTTTATTAATGCATGCTACTTAAGACAGACCTACTTGATACACATTTCTTTTGAGCCAGTGAATCAAAAATTAGTCCAAATCCTGAATGAGTACAGTAGACAACCACTGTTAAGCCCAGATATGATTGCATATCAGCAGAAAAGATTGTTGAAAGATTTTAAAAATGTACTCCTCTATTGCATGTAATCAACCGGATTTCAGCATGTACTCCAACACACAAATGGAGCATTTTGTTTGCTTTGGAAACAAACTGACCTTTGTGTTACAGTCTACAGTTTGGATTCTCTGGAATAATAATCCTTTGCTTTGATTTTTCTAGGCTTCTTTTCAGCATTTCAAATAAATTGTAAAGTCAGTCTCAGGCCTAGACGGACTGTGAGTTCTCTGAAAATTATAATGTCTTTATTCACCTGGTTATTTTAACCTCCCAGCTTACTGTAGACATTCAGCCCTGGGGGGAGAGTTTAGCTCTGTCTGCTTTCTGATTAGTCATTCATAAGCACGTTACATGGGATGCTGGAGATTTATGCTCATGGTCAGTATTCACAAATGACCACACTGTGACATAACTTTTAACCCTTTATGACTGGTTTCAAAAGGAGGAATTTTATTTTAATTTTCATGTATTCAATCTTTTGATATTGTTTGGCTGTGCACCGTTTTATGAAAATTTTAATTAGACGTGAGAACTTGTCTTCATAGGCATTAGGTCTTGAAAGAGACCTCTGAATTCTAGAGAGTTATGAAATATTTCAAAGTTTTAATGAGCCATTGATTTGGCTAAAACAAACATGCAGTTTGAAATCACATGATAGCTTGAAAAAAATTTTACATAGTAATAGACCTTGAGTAAATTATGTATTAGTTAGCCTTAAGTTCTTAAAGAATAAAATGTAACTTGACTTCTAAAGACACCAGGTCATATTGAGAATGTCGCCATTTTAATTTTACTATTTAATAATGAGCGTGGTCTGTCTTAATATTTATGTTAACATTCTCCATACCACTGATTTCTTTAGTCTCAAGGTAGTATTATCGGTAGTTTATTTCTGATTATCTTAAAAGAAGGGAGTTGTTTATAAGTAAGGCTTGATGTTTTTGCCAAGTTTCTTTTCTCCCTCCTGTCGCCTTTCTATTTTTCATGATTTACTGTGGAATCTTATCTTTTTTTTTTAATGCTATACTCCTCTAGTTGAAGGTCACGGGGGTTTTTCATAATTTTCAGTAAAGAAAACAGATTTCTGTTAAGAACTAACTTTTATTTGCACCAAGATAATGGGAGCTTTGTCCATGTTACAAACAATGAAAATTCCTTGAGATGGTTCAAAAGACATATTTATGAACACAGGACACATTGTTGGCTTTAAGTGCTGTTTTCAGTTGTGAACGCTGAATAAGATAGCCAGAAGATCACATACCTTTAGCATGATTAGTGCTGGGGAGAATCGTATTAAAACATAGGGGCAGTCAGAGAAGAATGGGTGTTAGAAAAGAGAAATGATAGGCCCAGGGCTCCCTTGTTAAACCTGTGGGAGAGTTTTGGAATGTACTAATAAAATGGACATTTGAAAGTGGTCAAAACCGTCTGCTCCATTTACTTAAAGCATTGTCCCTTGAGCTATAATGTGGCATTGTGGCAGTTCTTGCTACCTTGTCATTATTGTATTTTACGGTAGTGGGTTACAGCCGTATATTCTTAAAATCATAGGGAAAGAAAAGATTTCCAATGTTCTTTTATTTGCTGGTCTTCTTGCTAAATTGGATTGCATAATCACGATTGAACAATGATTCTGATATAGTCATAAAGTCTTTAAGATGAAAACTTACCATCATTTCATTTTTTTTATGATGATAAAATATTGTAGTTAAAGTCTTATTATGGTTGGCCCAATGATGCCAGTGGTCATTCAGGTTTTTCCTACTTTTATTGAGGGGCCCATTACTGATTCCTCCTTTGCTTAGATCCAGACTGCTAAATCAGACTACCGAGGGATGTAATCTTTGTTAGTAACTTCAACTCTCAAATGAGAATGGATTCTTGATCTCTAGTAGAAAACGAAAGTCAAGATAGCTTCATTGAAGTCTTATAATGTATTTGGTATAGACTCGTTGTTGACAACAAGGCTTTGTAAATGAACAAAGCATCCCTTGCTAATTTAAAAACTAGACAATCTGTTATATTTTAATGATTTTCAGAATGACATCAAATACACATTCCACAATAAGGAGGGGTGTGGTGTGGTACAACCTGCAGGCATTGTTTTAAAGTCCCAATCATGCACATTATTTAATATTTTTAAGCATTTGCTTCTTCATATGTAAAGTGGGTATGATGATACTCACTTTATAGGATTATTTTGAGCATAAAAGGAACTATATCTCTAAGATGCCTAAAAAACCCTTGATAAATGGTGGCCTGGCGTCATGTCTTCCTGCTTCCTTTACTTCAGTGAAAGGAAAAATATTCCTATTCCAAAATGATAGATTTTATTTTCTCTGGCTGGAAGATGTTATGTTTAGGATACTGTTGAAGTGCTATCACCGTATCTTTGGAAGTAGTTCCTGTCCTTCAGGGTGGAGACCGTTTCGCTTTTCAAAAATTTAATATTGTATTAATATTTCAATTTATAAATGTTTTCTGTCCTATAGAGGCTGGGAGATACTGGAGAGTATCACCATTGAAAAGTTCAAAATTTCATCTGTGTTTTTATTCATTATTGTTACAAGTTTTTTTTTAGACTTCCAAGGTCATTGTTATTTTTTTAATCTGTTTAAAAATATAGCTTCATTTTCAATTAAAGCAGTGAGATGACTCATATTTTCTTCTGCCTTTTGCACCTTTTGTTTATAAGTACATTCCAGGAATATTTTCTGATCTCGAAGAGATAGTATGAGATACCTAAATAGCTCAATAATGTTATGGTCTCACTGTCAATATTTATCGCTCATAAAATGTTTGTATTCTGTTCAATAGTGATAGATACATGATATTTCACTGAGGCACCATAAATGGTAATGTGGTATAGTTTACACACTTCAATTGATTTTATGAAAAGCCTTTATTTTATCCTAAAAGACAAATAGTGACTTGTAAAACTGTGGATTCTGGACGCATTGGAGCATCATCAGTGACCAAGACTCACTATTTTGTGCACCCACCAAGACCACCCACATATTGATGTTTGTGTAGAGTAAACATCATAGGAGTGACTTTTTAAACCTTTTCTACCACAGACATTTTAATACACGGCATCTCTGGAGCCACAGCTTCATCACCGTGACTACACACTGTGGAAAAGAGTAAGGCCTTGCCTGCGACATATTTATTGTCTACGGGACAATTTTTATGTGTAGTCATGACTATGATAGATAGTAAACGAACCCATAAAACTGACCTTCAACAATTTACATGCACCTTTGTGAGCTGGAGGAAAGAGGCTTAGATTTATTATCTACCTCTTTTTATTGCCATGTTATAATTATATTGGTGTAGCAGATAGTCACAAGGCCCTAAACACAAAGTTGTCCAACATCAGCCAGGCAGATCGTGGCGTGTTGGTATCATGTTACAAATGTTAAATCCCTTGAGTGTACCTGGAAGAATATCCAGATTTTTGGCCTTACTTGGTTATCCAGTTATTTACTTGATGGTTCATTCATGTTCACCTTCCCAAAGAATATGGGCTTTAAAAAGTAGAATGTTCACAGAGCTTATTATTTCAACCTTCTCAGAAATGTTATTTATTACATCTAGTTTTCCTCAGTATTTTCTCTTAAAATTTACTTTGGATAATTGTATCCTGATTACTGTATCCATTATTATTATTTTATTCTTTCTCATTCTTACTTTCTCAATCTCTGTTTCTCTCCCTTTGTCTCTTTTTCTCTATCTCTTTCCATCTGTCTGTCGGTCTCTATGCTCCTTTATTTTACTTCAAGATGAAAGACTGTTTTTATATGGTAGGATATTTTTATATTAAAAAAATTCAGTAATGCATTTTAACCAGAGACTTTGGGAGGGCTCAAATATGTTCAGAGGGACTTTTTTTGTTTTAGGATATTTAGCATGTGGAGATCATATTTACAGTACCTCAATGCACGCTCTACTACTTGAGCAAGGTTTTGTGAACATGGTTAAATAACTTAATTTCACAGAGCCTCAGTTTTTTTGTCTGCTAATGGGCATAATATGTTTTTTTGATTTTGTAACAGTTAAATGAGATAATGCGAAAAGGCAAGTAGCTTAATACACGGCTGATAGTAGGCACTACAAAATGTTATGGTATATGTTAAATTCATAATAATAATATTTTTGTTTTAGACTCAATAAACTATGTTAAAATTACTAAAAGGTAGTTAAATGAAACATCCTTTCTGTAACAAATGTAAGCTAATGGATTTATTCCTCTCTTTAAAATTTAGTTTGGAGAGTCTGCTTTAAAATACTTGTTTCATTGAAAAAAAAAAAAAAAAAAGCTATGTAAAATACATTTAATGTTAAAATGAAAAAAGTGGTCACTACATGTCACAGAATTATTTTCAGCAGACTGCATTCTCATCGCTTTCATAGGTCTTTTTTAAAAAACTTCTTAACACCACAAAGAAGAATATGAACATATGGCTGAAAGTAAGAGATTTGCAACAAGTTCCCACATTCAGAAAAACTGCAGCTGAAAGGTGTTTTCCCTTTGCTTCCATTTCACCAAGTTATTTAACTTGGGGGTAAAAAAGTTTATGAATGTGGAATTTGTTTTTTACAGTATGCGTTTTCATGTCAGTGCCATTACATGACTTTGAAATTGGTTTCCGTAGCTTGCAGTTTTGGTAGTTTTATAATTGCAGACTGACCTGTAAGTTCAAACTTTTCTTCTCCAGAAGTAAAATATGAACTCATGTCTCAAAATTAGGCATCTGGTACTTATTTGTAAAATGGAGGCAGGGAATCTACTGTATTAATTCTACTCTACAGAACCTAGACAAAGCTTTAATACTATTCCTGATATGATACTCTTTTTTGAAGTACATGCTTTATGTTAGGCCTTATCATGCATATTATACTATTTAATTATTGTAAGAATCTCATACGATAGATATTATTTCGCTCATTTTTATAAATGAGGACTTGGAGTTTCAGTTTAACTAACTATCCTATCACATATCTGTGAAGTAGCGAAGCTGGAATTCAAACCTATGTCCGTCTGACTTCAAAACATATTCTCTTTCAGTTCCACCATGCTTTGCCTATACTTTTAAATGAAATATCATGAATATCCTGGATCAAAGAAAAATCTTTATATTGCAGGAAACACTTGACTTATTGAACAGAGTTTCAGATGAACATACCCATTTAAACGCATTTACATCTTGCTTCAAGGCAGAACTTTCCAGGGAAACTGAAAATAAGCAATTAGATTTAATTCACTTGTAGGTGTACACCTAAGGCCATACCTACACCAGCCAAATAAATGGAGATTTTAGTATCTTCCACCAGGGAGCAATAATATCTGTGTTGTCATTTTGCGAAATGTATACTCTTACAATATATTTCCATTTAAAACAGTGTAGCAGACTACATCCATTTCGGCAGTGTATTTCTCACATTTCACTATTTTATTGCAATATTGTAACGACTTTATCTACCTCAATATAGCATCTGAATCTCACAAAAAGGAACAGAGGAGAAAATGGACACCAAATGGCATTTAAATCAGCCTCATTTTTAAGAAATTGCAAACATTTCACAAATGTAGAAAATTATTTTTTCAAAAAATGGTATTTGAAGATAAAAATAAATATTGTTAAGTCTTTCTATGCACTGGGAAATTAGTATTTCAAAATTAGTATTTTGGAAAAATGGTCAAAAACATCCTTTTTCAGACTCAGCAGGAATAAAACCAGGCTCCAAATAAGGAATACTTTATTATTTGTGCACTAAACAATTTTTATATGACAAATAATTATTTCCTGACAGCTGTTGTAATTAATTTTTATTTATCAATAGCGAGTTACAAATATTATAGTTGAACTTCTACAAAGAAGCAATAAATACTGAATAGAGAAATGTCATGTTGTTTGTTTGCAGTTCTTCAACTAATGAGTTGGGTATTTGAATAGTCAGGGTATTTCTCTCCTCATAGTTCTAAAAAACCTAAGGAAATAGAGTTTATATTTGATTCCATTGTTGGCTAATCTATCTATATTGGGATGTGTTGAATTCATTTGGTTGACTTTGTTTTTGGTAATTATAAATTAGTTTAAGGGCTTTCAAGGTTACAAATTTATATTTTTAGCTTAAATTTTATTGAGATCATTATAGATTCACACACAGTTGTAAGAAATAATTCAGAGATATTTCTCATCCACTTTTCCCAGTTTCCTCCAAAGGTAACAAGTTATAAAATTCTAGTATAACGTGACCATCAGGATGTTGACACTGATACCACTTACCTATTTTATTCTGATCTTTCCACTTTCACCTGGATGATGGGGGGGGGGGGTGTCTGTGTGTGTTGAGTCTATGATTTTTTTTTTAGAACTGGAAGTGTTTTCAGGAACTCAGATAGTTCACTTGGCTGTTTCCAGTGTCCAAAAAAATGTTTACTAGCTAGGGATCTATTGAAATGCATAATTAAAGGCAATAGAAGATAACGGTGATATTAATAGACTGCTTATTCAGTTTGATTTGCATTTCCATGATGAGAATTAAGTAAGAACCTCCTGGATTAAAGCCTTCTGAAGAATTTACCTCTGTTTCTTTTCAAGAGAGAGGAAACACAATTTCTCCAGCCTACCTCCCCGCTGGATTATAAGAGTGCATTGTTACACAGGGTAGAATCATAAATTCAGCAATCAAGGGGAACTTTATTGTATGAACCTCTGACTCAGTTCAGATTATATAAACTCATCAATCTCTCTCTTTTATAATTTCCTATTCATATGTTTGGAAGAAATTAAACCTATTAACAGAAGAACAGAAGAAATCTTTGTTTTCAAATTTTTAAGTAAGGTATTCTTTCCTTACTACTCTCAGGTTCATCTTCTGCTGTGTTAATTGAAGTCACTCTGTATGCTTTTGCAAATAGTATATTCACACTCTCTGTCTCTTCTCCCTCCCTCCCTCTCTTCTCTGTGTATTCAAATAATATTTATGAAATCCTTACTTTATTCAAGATATAGTATTAAGTCTGAGAAACAAAGTTGATTATACATATCTTCTTTCCTGAACCGTGTAAGTTGATAATAACCAGACATTATCATTGACATTAGTCAGGCCTACACTTGTACACACTCACATGCTATGCAGTGTTGTAGGTACTTTGATGGATGTTGGTGCAAAGGAAGAAAGGAGAATATGAACACTTCTAACTGGGAGTGGCTGGTTAGCCAAAGGCATTTTGGTACTACATGTCCATTTTGGTCCCCTACAGAACATTGCCATGCAAGTTATAAAACCAGGAACCTTTAGGTTTCTTAAGTAGTAAAGTTCTGAAATAAAATACAGTGTTCTAAAATAAATTTCTTAATTATAGGAGTAGGACAATCTCAGTAGTCTGAACTATTTAGGGGATAGTCAGTCTTTGCATGGATATTAGAATATTTATAAAGGAAATGAAGATCTGTCATTTTCATTTCATGCAGTAGAATGTACTTATGACTAACAATATTCTAAGTGAGGTCAAGAGGGGATCGCCATGATTTGTAATTGGACTCTTCTTTCACCCTGTCCTAATGACGCTGGCCTCTTCTTTCCTTGTAATTGCATTGTGTGTTATGTAAATTAATTTCTCTTAAGTGCTTTAGAATTTATTCTGTTAAGTAGTCTCATTTCAAATCTTGTTTATATTATTCTCCTAGTTCTAGTTCCTGTTTCAAATTTTAGCTCTGGTCGTGCCAGCTTGATTATATTCCGTATAATGAAGCTGAAACTAAAAACGTCCGACTCTAATCCTATGTTCCGGAAAAAAGGAGGTATAACAGATCATATGGTTGTAATTAACGATAAAGGTGGAAGTGTTTGCTTTATTATAGACACAAGTTGGACTTGAAGCATTGATTTAATGTCTTCAGTTTAGCAAAATTACTTAAGAAAAAGGATCCCCCAAATGCACGATGATTATAGGGCTATACGCGAAAGTGATGCTTATTTCATGTTTGTTCAGTGAATGGATGAAAAATGAATTGGTTCGGACTAAATGCCACATGCTTGTCCCACAGCTTGCTTATGATATGATCATCTTTCCTGACCTACATGGGTTTAGTAAAAAGTAATGATAAATGCCATCATTGTGTAGTCACCTTGATTTTTCATACTTTGTTGGCTTGGAGAACTCAGAAGAATAAATTAGTAATGTACTTTAAAAATGCTATCTTTTCCCCGAAGCTATGATTTATTTAAGTTTAACATCCTTGGTTTAGGAGCTCAAATTGTCAGTCAGAATGGACAACGATAATGATGATAATAATATTCATAAATCTGCATTTTCACAGGATTCTGGCTAAGGAATTACTTTTAATTTTGAGAAAGATATAGAAGTGTGAGGAAGTATAATACTATTTTTAAAGAAATATTGGAGGGAATATCTGTTTATACTTGGAATATTGCCATTTTTTCCCATCAAGAAATTAGGATTGTCCCCGACTTTAATATAATTGTTATTATACATTTAATCATTGTTATTCAGTGTAGCAGTGTTTGTTAGGGACTTCTGTTTCTTCCTAGTAGCCATCTCTCATACAGTTTTTATTTAATCTTGATCAACTCTTTTATGTTGCGACTTCTTTAATTGCATCAATTTGAGTCAAAGTGTTACTACTGAGTTAAAAAGAAAAAGGAAGTAATATCTATGTCTACACTAAATAGCTTAGAAAATACAAACACCAATATTCTCAAAAAATTAAAAAAAAAGATTATGATAACTAATAAAGATGCTTTTACTTTCATTTAAGTGGTTTACCATAGGTATTAATTTTTTTTACAATTGTTCCTCCTAAGTTTATTGTGAAAGTGAGAACATTAGATACAGGACTCAATAAATGTCTGGCACATAGTAAACACTCAGTAAATACAATTTATCTTGGTTATATTTTGATTGAGAATATTTGAGAAAGGAAATTTAAGAATATAATGATAGGCAGTAAAGTAAGATAAATATGTTCCATTGTTTTAATGTGGTTCTTCAAGTAGTTCTTTTTTTTTCACTAATGTGTAAGCATATTCCCTATTTTCTCCTCTCTGGAACCCTATAATATCAGTGGAGCAGTTAATCCTGGTTACTGAGAAATGGAGTGAGTGACTTACCTTTGATGTTAACCTTCACAGCTATATACCTCTGCCTGGCTTACCTATGAAGTGAAAAAGAAATACTGGTATGGGGTTACTGTGGGCTGAAGCTTTCTATAACTGCTGTGGGTAGAGCCAGCTCTGGGAGCTGCTCCTGTCACCTTTCAGATTCAGTATGATCTTTTCCACCTCCATTTTTCTTCATCTGGAATGAAAGTGGTTCTGGGTGAAAGCTAGTCTTGGTTTGGATAATTATGAGTATCAAACAAGTCTGCATAGTGAATGCAAGTAGTTTTTATTCATATGCTTCATTTTTCTTCTCAATTTAAAATACTAGATAAAATTATAACATTTATTAAATATTACTATATGCCAGGCATTATATTAATATTGTCTTGTACCCATATGGTCTCATGTTCACAACAAATTTACAATGAACAATTAAGAAATGAAAGTGATGCCCCTGGGAAGTATCAGCAAGCCAATGGATACACAGAGAATACAAGCTGGTGCTCAAGATGGTCAATAAAGTTTTTCTCATATGATCTGAATTATCGAATCCCAAGAGTGTATATACTAATCCCCACTCTTAATGATTTATGATTCCACTGTAAGAATTTGTCAAACCTAATTTGATAATGTCTCACTGGTCATTTCCTTATTATCTGTATGTGTAATTATTTCCCAATACATTCAGAAAGTAGCTTGGTTTCCTTTTTGTGATCAAATTTCTCATATGTATAAGAAAATACAAAACTGGGAGACATTCATGCATTTAGTGGGGGTCAAAATATTATAGATTATTAAAAATTGAAAATAAAGTACTTAAGCCTATCTTCTTAGCAATAGAAAATCATTACTTTGACTCTAGTTAAGACTTGTGCATAATTATTTCCATAGTGCAATCAATATCTATTGTATCTTAACTCTATTCCAAATAACCAGTATTTAGGATGAACAATGTAAATAAACCAGAATGGATCTACAGAATGTTATGTACTATCTATGATTTTAATTAAGTTAGTGAAGCTGGAAATTCAGACATAACTTATTTATTTGGTAGCTTAGTGCAAGTTGTCTTTACATTTATTCCCATCTTTCCTTTAAAAACATGCAAAATAACCTTTTTGAAAGATGTTACCAATGGACATGTTTATACATGTTCGACAGATATACATTATTCCAAACATACTTTCTGGCTTCTAATACTTATAAACAAAAGCTCTAGGTAATTGTAAGCAATATTTCTTCACTTACATAGTAGAATGTGACAAATATCCTTTAAATGGAATGCTTTTTTGATTATGTGTTCTGATACATTGTCATTAAAGATTAATAATGATGCTAAAGACTAGAAATTTATTTGAAAAGAAGAGCACTTGACTAAATACGTAGTTTAGATAATTGTGGTCACTTCTGGGTGCCTGAATATGGTATCAAGAACCACATCATTGGTTCTGAATGTACTCATATGTTAGAGAATAAATATCTCCACCTAGTCTGTCGTAGGAACAAGTGATGAAAAGGGTCTCTTCTATCTCTAGGCACTGTCAACTAAGGGGACATGATAGATGCACTTACAGATGAGCTCACATCTCTGGTCTTTAGTGCTTGAGGTGATAGCTTCTAGTATTGTTATCTCAACTTCAGGAGTTTATATGAAATTATCAAAAAAAAGTAATTTTTTTTTGTTCTTTTTTTTTTAGTATTGAAAATATTTTCTAAGAAAAGGCTAGTATTATTTAAGATGAAGGCAACTTATAAGATCTTTTCCAATAACTTTTAGAAATACTATTTTGCATAAAATTAACATATTTACAATATTGAACAACAGAAATTCTCACCATCAGTTACAATTTCTATGGTTTTGAAACTGTTTTTTTTTTTTTTCAACAAATTCTAGTCATTTGTTTCTTTTGATTTGGCAGTGATTATATCTGAAAGCCTTACTTTCTAGTTCATTGAACCTCTGACTTACAAAAAATTTTATTTATAACACAACAAATGTGTTTAAAGGTTCACGTTCACATTGTATTGTGTTCATTTTTGAAACAGATTGTTTCTGATTTATTAAAGGAAAGAGATGACTTATACCGTTGTTTGCTAGCTTTCCCACCTTTGAGCTGTCATTCCTGCTTTCTCTGAGTTGCCTTAGGAGACTTTTTCTTGCTGGTCAGATTTGATCTCCTCCCTTTACCAAAAACTTCACATGTTTGGATTATAATTACTTCACCACCATTAGATTAAGTCACATAAGGAAAAGATCTACATTAGATCCATGTGTTTATCTCCAGTATGCAGCATTGTGCCGGGCATTGTGTGTTCAACAAATATTTTTGAATTAGTAAATACTTCTTTAAATAAAGTTTGGTTGAGTGTGGTTTTATGAATAAAATTGTCCTGGAAATAATTCTGCCTGCAGAAGTTTAATACCTGGTGAGCTATCATAGCTCTATTGGGTCATGTCCCAAATGAGCATAAGTAAGACATCCTAGTAGGGCCACTCCACAGAAGTGATGATTTCAGAGGCAGTTGCCTCTGTGTGGAGGAAAGAATTAAACCTTAGATCCGGGCAGCAAGCTCTGAGTTTATGGAAACTACACTCAGGAATAATATCAGCCAGCCTGCCTGCCAGCTTTTTTTTTTCCCTCCCCCCTTCCCTCTCTTGCTTTCTCCTTTCCTCCCACCTTCTCTTCTTCCTTTTTCAAGATCTGCCATTTTAGATCCCATGTTCATGTTGGAAAGGAAAAGATCCAAGGAAAGTTAGCGAAAAGGAGAGGGGACTGAAGGAAGAGGAATAAAATGCGTATATATTGAACACATACCTACTTAACCTACTGAGAGTGTTAAATGTGTGACAGTGAAATATTTTACAAGTTGGAGAATGTGAAGGCACCAGATTTTCCAGTTTGCAATCACCATGTTCAATTTCACATCAGAAAGTTTTCTCTGGAGAAAGTGCTATCAACCAAATGAAAAGATGGAACGTTGTTGCAGTGTTCAAAATGCCTTTTATACTGTGTTTTTAGGAAGAAAAGCTCCTGTCATTTCTTATGTTAGTAATGACATGCTATATTTAATCGAGCTTTGTTTTTTTTTTTGGTGTTTTTTTTTTTTTTTTTTTACTTTTAGTTGGTTTAATAACTAAATATTTTCTCTGATGAATGATCATTAAGGGTAGGGGGAAACACTGTTTTAGAACCGTGCATCTTTGTTTTGGGGACAGAAATGTAAAAAGTTTATTGTGAACTCTGATAATCAAACAATAATTTTGCCATTCTTCCTCCTATACTGTTTTCCCAGTGTTTTGTTTGTTTAATCTTTTCTACCACTTTGCCTTCTTCAAAACTTGCCCTCTGGCCCTGTCCTTCAGGCATTCACATTCTGCTTTCCAAATTGACTCACAGCTAATCTTATAAATGAATCCACTCTAATGGCTGCTGATATGATACTGGGGCTTGAGGTCAGTCCTTCTACCTAGTTAAGTTGTTAATTTTTTTTTTTTTTTAAAGAGGCAGTTTGATAAAGTAAAGTGAGCATGAGAGGGTCAGAAAACCAGGGTCGAAGTCCCATTTTCACTATTAGTTTTATAACTTAAATAAGTAACTTTAATTTTGAGTCCCAGCCCAATAAATATGGAGGTAAAATGGTAAACATTATACCTACTCTGTCCGCTTACCTCTCAGGGAAGTAACTACTAAAGTGTGTGTTATAAAGTGAAAAAGTATTACAAATGTACAAATTGATTTAAATACCTTCTAGAAACAATGATTTAACCCAAAGCAATGAACACACATACACATTTATATTTTCTGCAACCCTATCAGATACAAAGCATTGTGTGCTATCTAGAAAGTTCCATGAAGAGAGCTAATAAATATATATAAATCACTGTTATAAGGAAGAAAATGATGAAAAATATTAGAGTAGATGATGTATTACAGAAATGTACACTTGAAACTAATATAGGTTTACTAACCAGTGTCACCCCAATAAATTTAATAACATTTAAAAAAAAAATCAAACAATATGGGAATTCAAAGGAAGAGACTACCTCTGAACTTGTGGCAAGGAGAGGCTGTAAGAATCAGGGAACTGTTCAAAGGAGGTGACAGATAGACTTCAAAGAATGGTAAGTTTTAAATATAATACTAATGATGAATATTTCTAGTAATATACCATACAGCTTAGGCTTTCAAAACACCGAAGATTGACTGTATTATTCCTCATGAGTGTAGTTTCCATAAACTCAGAGCTTGCTGCCCAGATCTAAGGTTTGATTCTTTCCTCCACACAGAGGCAACTGCCTCTGAAAACATCACTTCTTGGGGTGGCCCTAATAGGAAGTCTTATTGATGCTCATTTGGGACATGACCCATTAGAGCTACAATAGCGCACCAGGTATTAAACTTCTGCAGGCAGAATTATTTCCAGGACAATTTTATTCATAAAACCACACTCAACTGAAGCAACAGAGTATCCAGCAGACTGCCTTGGCAAAAATTATTCCTGTAAGTTATGTGTAATTAAGAGTATAGGCAACTGTGAAGATACACAAGCATTAATAAAAGACTCCAGAATTACAAGTGAATGACTGTAGCTTGCTTGATCTTTAGGAATTATATTTTTGGAAGTGTTTTCTGAAACTAATAATGTTTTCAGCAATACAAGTTCAAACTTTAGAAATAAAAAACTTTGTGCCAATGTTGTAGCAGACATACGAGTATTCAATCTTTCCATAGACTAAGGCATTTTCAAATCGGTAAGTATGTACATACCATATTTCCCCCAAAATAAGACCTAGCCGGACAATCAGCTCTAATGCATCTTTTGGAGCAAAAATTAACATAAGACTCGGTCTTATGTTATAGTAAAATAAGACCAGGTCTTCTATTAATTTTTGGTCTAAAAGATGCATTAGAGCTGATTGTCCGGCTAAGTCTCACTTTCGGGGAAACATAGTATATTGTATTTATTGGAGATGCCATATAATAAGATAATTAAGTGGGTAATTAATTAAGTTAATGCTTCAGTGTTTAGTACTGCACAGTATTCTTCTAAATTTTGGGACCCACATCAACGTTTCATAAACGTTTCAATATTATATATGGTGCACTGCCAATAATATTTCAGGTACGAGCTCACGTATCCTATGATCTCTTCATTGGTGACATATTACATTTTTTTGTCTCTTTATGGTTCTATTTTCCACTTTCTGTTTTTTAATTCTTACAAGTAATGCTTGTACTTTTTGTTCTCTGGATAAAAACGTTTTAAGTCCATAGTAGCATACCAGTTTCAGACCAGTTTTCTGCACATTTCTATTACTGACTGAGATTACTTTACAGTGTACTGTTACTTCCTGGTTTAGATTAAAAGCTTTCAAAGTAATGCTGTAGTTTTTCTCATGTTATTTATTCATCTGTCAAATCATTCTGGCATCCTGTAGTTCTCACATATTGTGACCCAAAAAGTCATCTCCTCACCCCCAAATAGAGCTTCACCTAGGCCCTTCCTTCTAGGCAAAACTCATTGTAATCACAATAGATGTTTAATAATGTTTATCTGTTAAAGCTTGTCAGTATATTTTCTTTCATCTTCATCTATACTATCTTACAATGTAAAAATGACTATATCTGGGTTTATTATAGGTGTCCAGCTAAAGAGACACCTCATAAGCCAGTAAACAAGTATAGCTGGTCTTTGAATATCAGCAATAACCACTGAAAAGTTTCATTGTGCATTATCTTCTTCTAAGTTAATAAATGTAACCTATAAGAAAACGTGCAATTTTAACAGACAAAAGTAAATGTTGCCTAAAATTTAGAACCATAAATACCAATGAGATCGATCCACTGATGTGTATTAAATGTCCTTTAAAAGCTGTCCCTTGCTTCTTATTTGTTGGACAGGATCTAGGGTTGATTTTTACCCAGAGTTTCTCCTTTGGAGTTTCTCCTTCTGAAGAAAACAAGGCTCCCCTGACCTGTACTCTGCAGGCCCTGCCCTTTCTGTGGCCCTCCTGCTGGTAGACTGACTTTTGGCTGTTGCTCTTCCACTGCTGTTTCCTGTGTCTGCCAGCCCAGACCTCTCAAGTCTGTGACGATTCCTCCCTAACCATACCCTCCCTCCAAGACTCAAGATTTAAATCAAGAAGTGGTATTGGGTCAGCCTGTGACAAGGATTGTTGTCTGGAAGGTCAGGGGGGAGGTTTCTGGCAACAAAGAAGCATACTGTGCCAGGTTTCTTGAGCAAAAGAGTGGTGACTCCCCTCTCCTTCAGCAGCTGAAAAGTGTTCAAAAAAGGCAGCTCCTCCTTTACTAACTTTTCCAAACATTTGCAAAGCTAGTCACACTCCAGGTGAATATTTTCAGATACCTGGGATGAGCTGGGTTTTTTTGTTCATATAAATAGACCATAGAGCAAAAGGA
Organism: Rhinolophus sinicus; assembly: GCF_057876585.1. NCBI lineage: Eukaryota > Metazoa > Chordata > Mammalia > Chiroptera > Rhinolophidae > Rhinolophus > Rhinolophus sinicus. The sequence continues at coordinate 26,395,330 of NC_142506.1, read as the reverse complement.
CAAAATGTGGTAATCTCTTTTTCCTAATCTTGAACATGGTCTCTGTATATAAAACTTATTTTGTAGGTAAATATGCAGGTTATGGCTTTCTCACTATTTCAAATCATGGTGTTGTTTTTAAAAACCTTAAATTTTCTACCTTATGCCCAATGCTATCACTACCCACAACCATATTTTATCTCTTCTCTTTCTATGTCTTGAGATGATAATTTGTAGGTGTCAATGGGCATTCGGATAGAAAGAATATCCAGACATATAATAGCCACAGAATTAATCCTTAAGGCCAGCCAGAATAATAAAGTAAAATGTTCCTGAGTTTGTAATACATGCCAATATTTGGTAGCATATGCATGTTGATTGGTTTCTTAAACAGTACTGTACACATTGAGTTCTATGACTTTTTAGAAATTGTGGCCAAAGGGTGCATTTTGCAGTCTTGAGAAATGCAGTGATTTAACTAGCTCGAGGTTTCAGACAATTTCAGTGTCTTGTTTTAGAGTTTTTAGGCACCGAATGCATCGTGTTGAAAGGGAATGTTTCTATTTTGCCACCACCATTATGTTATCTTTACCAGTGCAATTACAAACTAATTCGGGGCTCTTTGTGTTAGACTAATAGCTTCTGATTCACTGCTGTTACCCAGTACCTCCTCATGCACTTTTAATGCCATCTGCAGTGCCCTCAGCACTTACCTTGGGTGAGCATTTTTCTCTAAGTAGAGACTCATCTTTGGCAAATCATTAATGGAACATCAAAAAGATCCCATCTGTTAGAGTTACGTATGGCTAAGATCAGAATTATCAAATATCTCATTTTTTTCTTTATTATTTTTTTCTTTTTTTTCCCCTTTCTTATCCATACAATAAATGTAGTTGTCAGCAGGATAAGTTCATGCGCCGGATAAGGTCACAATTTCATTTAGTGACAACTTCCAACAGTACAAACTTACAAGGTTCGATTTATTAAAGAGTCAGGATGGATAAGATCACTGCATGGCCAGCCTGATTTATCAGGGTTTTGACTGGAGTACTTGAATAGGGAATGTCATATTTCAAGTTTATGTTCAAAACTGTAGTTTAGTGTGTGTTATGACTGCATGACTCAAAAATTGAGAAAGAAAATTAGAAAAGGTATCCCTTTGAGGCGATTTGTAGCCACTAACCAAGAACTGTCATTTCCTGTGCCACTCCGTGTTTTGAGATGGAGCAACATAGCAAAATATAAATGGCATGATTTGTCTTAAAATGCAGATGAAACATGCTGTTATTCATGCCCGAGGAAACACACAGAGTTGCAAGACTGCAACTTGGCTGCTGAGTTCATCAGCAGTAAAATGATCATCTAACCCTCTTCTGTCTCTGGCAGGCAGCTGTCAAATGGTTAAACCATAAAATAGCAAGAGCTCTGCCACACTTCAGCCACCTTGGCTGACTTTGAACATGTTTTGAGATTTTTTTAGAATCTTTGAGCGCTTTTTGAACTCAGCATGACTCTGGGGCTGTCCATGTTTGATACCATGATATATAATGTTTTCCAACCATGAAGAAAATGTAAATATGGCTTCTGATGCTATAGCCTTCTGCTATAGTGAGGCCTGATAAACATTATGAAGTAATTCATGTGGTCTGCTTTAAAATTTGGCTGTATGTATGTATGTGTGTGTATACACACACACACACACACACACACACACACATCGCGTTTCCCCGAAAATAAGAGCTAGCCAGACCATCAGCTCTAATGCGTTTTCTGGAGCAAAAATTAGTACAAGACCCGGTATTATATTATATTATATTATATTATATTATATTATATTATATTATATTATATTATATTATATTATATCGAGTCTTACAGTAAAATAAAACCTGATCTTTAATTATTTTTTGCTCCAAAAGATGCACTAGAGCTGATGATCTGGCTAGGTCTTATTTTTGGGGAAGCACACACACATTATATGTATGTGTGTGTGTATATATATATATATATATATATATATATATATATATATATATGAGAGAGAGAGAGTTTAAACCAATCCAAAGTTTATTTTCAGCATATAAAACATGAGCTTCTGTCATCTCATTTACTTGCAAACATGTCGTATGAAATCTGAGCCTGGACTTAAGGGGTGTTCTGTAAATACCATATACATTTATGTCATCAAGTTAATGCTGAACTCAGTTGAAGCATGATGTCTGATAACTATGCTAAAAGGCCCACATTTTTCTGTTCCCATTTGGTGTGCTACAATTTTCATATACTCAGCTTTCTAAAGAGGCATTGAAAGGACCTTATCAAAAAGAAACAAAATGATGGCTTGATAGCACCTTTAATGAAAAAAGATTTGAGTGTATCTCTCATAATTTTAAGTGTTTCTTTCCACCAGTAAATTTCTTTTATTTAGGCAAAAAAGTGGGGTGATATCTTAAAAGCTGCAGTATGTTTGGTAGCAATTTCTGAGTTAGAGCTTTTTTTTTTAAGTGAAGCTATCGTAAGTCTTTGAGTAATCACAGACTTTTAAAAGTATGCATTATCAAGAAGATAAGAGAAACAGCCCTCAGCACTAACAATATTATCTTTTACCAAAATTGATTAGTCCATCCTATGTGGCTCAAATATTTTGTGTGAACTTACCCAGCATGTTAAAAAATAAGGCTTCTTTTTGAAGAATAGCTTCAAAAATATGAACTGGGCAGAGAAGAAAAATCTTTATTTTTCATCCTGCTCCATATTTCACAGATGAGGTAATGTATGTGAATGTAGTAAAATGTTGAACAAATGAAATGTATGATTGTTTTAATACGAAAAGAAGACACATGTTAAAACACCGTTTTTGGCCTTCAAAATCAACTTTATACTAAAATTGAGTTTATGATCTCATAAAAATCTTATCCAATCAACTACGTTCAATTTGTATTTTGCAAATACCACATGTCACAATCCATGTTAATTACCAGAGAATAAACAGAAATAAAAAAATGTATATATGCCTCTAGTTCAAGTTGTTTATACTCCTATTGGGGTGAAAGGAGTTATCAATGGGAAACCACTAGGGAATAATTAAATGCAAAACTTTGTGGTATTGGACTATAATACCATGGGAATATTAGGGAAGGAGAACTCAGTGTGTTCTGGAGTTCATGAGAAGTTTCATGAAAGAGATTAGCTTTGGAATTGATCTTGCAACAGTCATAGGGTTTATCCAAGCAACCGGGAAGATGGTGTGCTTGCCAGGTAGCAGGAACAATTCTCAGAAAGGTGGGGAAGTTAAACTGGAGACGACAAGGAAGGTACAGTGAAGAATTTCCTGACTAGAGGAAAGAAGAATGTATTTTGGAGAGCAGAACAGAAAGTTAGGCAGACACTGTGGAGCAACACTGTGATAATATTAAGATTCAGACATACATGTTCAAGTTGGGATGGTCAAAAGGGAGCTCGTAAAGAAAATTGCCCGAATGACTGATGTGGTGAAAGCGTAGATTTACTAAGCTTATCCTGGCCAGGATATGGAGTCCGAATTGGAGCTGTAGAGTGAATTGAGGCTTGGTCATCTACTTCTGGGTTGATAAATACCTGGGAAACCCTGATAAGAAAGGTGGACTCATGAGCTATTTGAAGAGAAAAGAATCAAGGTATGGGGAATATTTTGGATAGAGGTGCTAAAGAGGGAATGTGACCAGAGACCCTGGTCAATGGTTAGATGTGATGATAGAAATCTGTGGACATGCTCTTAGAATGCTTCAATTTCTTCTGCGTCAAAGAGTAAATGTTTATTAGGTACTTTGCATATGTTATCTGAGTTAATGCTCACAGCAACCATATGGAGAAGATACTGTAATTCCTGTTTTGGGTGCAGAAAGAGAAGTTCAAAGGGTTAAGGAACTTGCTGAGGATGACCTGGCTTGCTCCGCTTCTTTAATTCAGTTTTGAACACATTCCAGTCTGGAAAACTCCTTTCACTCCAGACACCTATGATTTCCACCTCATCAAAAAGAATTTTTCCAGTCCCTTTCTTACTTTCATAAATTTTTAGATTACTTGATTGATCCCTCCTCCTTTAAATTCTGAATCAATCCACGAGCTGCTGTGGTACGATACGCAGTTGCTTTTCTGTTCTCTTGCACTTGTAAATTTTCTGTGCCTGCTCCTCCATCATTCTGCCTTTTAAAGATCCTTGGAACTATGTCCTAGATCTTCTAATTTTATCATGAGACACTCTCTCCTAGATCAACAATTTTATCACGTTTATTACCATATACAAGCTCATTTTAATGCATAAATACCAATATTTATCACTCTTGCCACAACCTTTCTTCTTTCTGAGCCCCAGGCTTGTTGCACATGCTAATCGAAAAATCACCTCTCGTCTTCCTTACAGCCGTATCAACTTCAGTATTTCCAAATTATAACTCCTCATCTTACCCCTAAATCTCATTTTTTTCCTGTGTTCCTTATCTCAATAAGTACGTGAACTTCGGCCCATTGGCCCAAACCAGATACTTGAACATCATTGTATTTTTCCCTTCCTTGACTCCTAAAATCTGAATAATCACTAAATTCTATAGCTTCTATTTCCCAAGCCTTATGTATTACATTTCCTGAAATGTATTCCAGGCCTAGGTTTGTTTGTTTGTTTTGTTTTGTTTTTTTAATTTGTGATTGGATATAACCCACTGTCTGGCATTTAGGAGACAATAAGTATTAGCAGAATAAATGAATGAATAAACTAATGAACAGAGGCAAAAAGAATGAACAAACAAATCGAGTGAGAACTGGAGCTTTGCTTTCAGATTTCGAAATCTTTGAGTTTTTCAAGTCAAACATCCATTTTATGATAACGTGGTTTTAGGACTTAGGTCTTTGACTGTCAATCCAGTACTCTTTTTATTTCTCATAATATGTCGTATCTGGGGCAAGAAAATCATGGTGTCATGGACACTTTACCAAATGGCAAGTGAATACAATCTCCTCTTTAACAATGATGAACCAAAGACTCAGAAAACATATAACATATTCAAAGCCATTCAGCTGATTATTGAATAGAGTTGGGGCTACACATTAATCTTCTTACCTTTAATGCAGTAATGTTTCCTCTATTTTATGACACTTATTAATCTTGGAAAAAATTAAAAATATTATACTCTAAAGCAATATGGAAGTTAAATTAAATATAACTTCCATTTATACAATGTCTTATTTTCCTTGCTATCATTAACCTTTTCTGAGATTTGCCCCTGAAGCTGTTCATCCCTGTGCAATCTTTTTTTATCAATGCATTGGAATCAGAGGCCTGCACAGAAACATCTTCAAAGTGAGAGCACAGTTAACAATCTACTACGATGTCAAAAAGGAATCAGTGGGAAATATACCTCAATGTATGCAGATTCACATGTGATAATGCAGTTATTTAAATTTTTAGAATATTTTCTTCTATTAGAAAAGAAACTGTTTAATTTCTGTCTGATAGGAGTTCTTAGTATTTTCAACCATACTTACTTACATTTTAAACAACTTCTTTACAATTTACTATTTAAAGGTAAAATATCTAAATGCATTATTTTCCATTTGTTTGCAGTTGTATAGCACCGTTGTAGGTAAGTGAATATTTTTATTTAACTATTTCAGCAACAGAAAGGATTTCCCAAACCATGAAATAAGTTCCTGATGAACAAGAAAGGAGACTTGGTTTTGCCTGTTTTTCTAATAAAGTTGAAAAGATTGACTTGGTAGCTTGAACAGTTACTGGACTTTCTGTTATGGCCCTCTCGGAGCTCATAAAAGTATTTGTGGTTTGCTTAAAACTTTAATGCATAGTTAACGACACCTCAAAAACTTTGGAGATATTTGGGTATCACTTTATGATCTGCCCTAAGTTTGTAGTTCTTAATCCATTAAAAGACAGACCTGCTTGTAAATCCATAGGTATAGATAAGAACTCACTGACTGAGCCTGAACCCCTTTCAAATGCAGAATGTCAGTGGCAGAAAGACAGGATGTACGACTTCAAAAATTTTTTTAAAAGGGGTTTCAAAGATTCTCATGATTTCTCTGGTCACATTTAAATGTGACATGACTGTTTTTTTAGCATGTAAAAACAAGCAGATTATTTGGGTGTCATCTGTATGTAGAAAAGACCATTCTTAACTAGTGTTTAGCTATGGGACTGAAGTATATTTTACCTTTAAATAGTAAATTGTAAAGAAATTGTTTAAAATGTAAGTATGGTTGAAAATACTAAGAAATCCTATCAGACAGAAATTAAACAGTTTCTTTTCTAATAGAAGAAAATATTCTAAAAATTTAAATAACTGCATTATCACATGTGAATCTGCATACATTGAGGTATATTTCCCACTGATTCCTTTTTGACATCGTAGTAGATTGTTAACTGTGCTCTCACTTTGAAGATGTTTCTGTGCAGGCCTCTGATTCCAATGCATTGATAAAAAATATTGCACAGGGATGAAGAACAGTTTCAGGGGCAAATCTCAGAAAAGGTTTGTTATCCCACTTACAAAACCAAATTTTTATTGTTTATTTCCTGGACACTGAATAAGTTTCAAGACTTGATACTTAATATGTTATTTAATATAAGTACACTGTTTCTAAAACTATATTTTAGAAGCTCAGTCCTATCGAGTCTGTCTGGGTCTGTTTTCCTCATTGCCAATCGTGTTGAGCTACTGATACATCACAATGAAAAAAAAATTGGGAGATGTGTGTCTTACTTTAATGAGTTCTTCCATTTTTAGTGTATTTGACAAGTGGGAGAGGAAGGGAGTGTGAGGAGAGAGAATGGAGGTGAACTTCTTGAACTTAAATATTTTACTGTGAATATGAACGTCTTCATTGTTCAGATACAGTTATATTCATATTTTAAGGGCACAATTTAACCATTACACTATATTTTAGCTGATTGTGATTTAAATACTTTAATTTTGGCTTCTGGGATAAGCCATCATAAAAACATGAAATGTAATGTCTGATATTTTAACTATTAAAAGGAGGTGACAGAAACGTAGAGGTATAAAGAAGAGATAATAATTGAACTCAGGTTGATGGTGTTGCTTTTAAAAAAAATCAAAGTTAGATCTTCATGTTTAAAGATAGTTGTTGACTTGAAAATAAACTAAGGCCAGATTAATGCAAAATTTTCATAATATGTTACTTATTGTGACTTATATATCTTTTGGAAAATTTAATTACTGAATATATTCTATTCAGTTCAGAATTTTCCTCAGCTTTCTATTCTCTATGGATTTCCACTTATACTTCTTCCTATTCTATTGAGCAAGCTGAGAAGAAAAACTGTTAAAATGGATAAATTACATTATTAAGATTATTTTAAAATACAAAATTTTGGTGTCATAATATGGTATGGTAATAGTGCAAGACCTAAATATCATAGATTTAATCATTTAAAGAGAGAGGCTCCAAGTACCAATTGAGATATTTTTCTGTTTATCTTAAACAATATTTAGGCTGATGGCCATTCTTTGAAATTTTGAAGCCCTAATTTTTAAAATTAATTAATTAATTTCTTAAGTGAGCATTTGATGAATTCCAATTCCTTCTTTATGCCAGTGTGTTTACTGTCTTTACTTCCTATTTCCCCAAAATAATTTGGAGGAAATGGGAGGAAGAAGACCATCCTAAACTGGCTGTTTCTTAAGTGTTTTTGTCCAAACTCTTTAGCTAACATATAATCTTACCTAAAGTACCAAATATAAAAAAGTAATGACTTTGGTGAAACATTTCTAATTTGGGAAGACATGAATCTTTACTTTTTGTATCTGTAGATGTTTTATGCATTTGAAACTAGTAAAATTTTAGAAAATTATCAAGTATTTTCAAAACTCACCAGATGTTTGTTGTTGACCAAGAGTCTTGAGTAACTATTAGGTTGGTGCAAAAGTAATTGCGGTTTAAAAGGTTAAAATAATTGCAAAAACTGCAATTACTTTTGCACCAACCTAATAAAGTTATTGCCTGAGGTATATTATATATAGTAGTTTTTTATTTACATTGGTGGTCAAATATAAGAATTTCAACTCTTAAGTCATTTTTGTAATGTTTCTTGTCCATCTGTTTGGCACTGGATCATTGCTTTTTGAGGAAGTGTTATTATACCTGGTGCTTAAGGACTTACTAAACAGAATTGACTTCAGTAGATGGTGTATGTGAAAAGGTACAAGAAATGAATTGGATTAAATTTGAATACGATTATAAGGACAAGTTTTATATTCCTGTCAGGATAACAAGATCAGTTGTTTTTCAGACAAGATAATGAATTCTCTTATATGAATCCTGAGAATATTGTGCGTATAAAGCAAACACACAAAAAGAGGTGGCTATTGTTAAAGCACAAGTGAAAATACTCTAAACACCTCTTGTTTTTATTGTCTGCAGGCGAGCTGGAGGTTTTTCAGAAAGATGGGGAACGAAAAATTCAGAGTCGGCAGCAACTTCCTGTGGGAACAACCTGGGGGCCATTCGCTGGGAAGATGGACCTAAATAATAATTCATTGGTATGTGGATGTTCCAAGATGGTTGACTCAGTATTTTGTCATAGCTCAGAAATTAGCTCTGCTTGCTTCCCAGTGAAATCACTAAAAATAACCATTTGTTTTTTCCTTTTTCATGGACACAAAACTTGGATATTTTCCAAGTGGCTTGTCTGTGACTGTAACATACACAGAATATAGAAGGAAACAGGTTAATCATACTAAGTGGTTGTTTAGTAAGGTAATTTGCAAGGTTGTTGCTTTATCTGCTTAGCCAGACTAATACTGTTCACATTTAAAAATATACACAAATGCTTTTATTTTTAAGATGACATAAATTAATTGTCATACATTACATATGAGCAAGAAATAAACAACTTTGTTATTCCTTGGTAATACTATTGGTACCTTTAAGAGCAAGGATGAATGATTAGCATTGTTTTTTGTTGTTAACTTTTTCAAAAAGTTCTGCGATCAGAAAGTCTACCTCTAGGTCTAAAGATTATATAGACAACTGATTAATTGGATGTTTTAAAAAGTAATGGAAAGATGAAGTGTTTGGTTACATTGAAAATTCATTTTTGAATTAGATATATTGGTTTCCTATTGCTTCTATAGCAAGTTACCACAAACTTTGTGGCTTAAAAAAACACAAATGTATCACCTTACAGTTCTAAAGATTCGAAGTCTAGAATGAATCTCGCTGGGCCAAAATCAGGGTGTCTGGAGGGTTGAGTTCCTTTATGAAGTCTTTAGGGCAGAATCTATTTTCTTAGCGTTTCTAGCTTCTCAAGGCTGCCCACAGCCCTTGGCTTATTGTCCCTTTCCATCTTCAAAGCCAGCAATGGCTGATTGAGTCTTTTTCATGTCTACATTCTGACTCTGACTCTTCTCTCTCCCTCTTCCATGTGGAAGAACCCTTGTGATTACCGTGGGCCCACCTGGGTAATCTAGGATAATCTGTTTTAAAGTCAGCTGATTAGCAACTTGAATTCTACCTGCTTCTTTAATTCTACCCTTTGCCGTGTAATGTAACATTGTTAGGTTCTGGCAATTAGGATATTATGAGCTCTCCTATTATAAGTGATAATACTACACATGATAAAACTTGGGGAGAAAAAATATTTTATATTCTTTAGGAGATGCAGAAATTATATATATATATATAAAATGTTAAGTCCTTCTCTCTAAATTCCATTTATGTAGGAAGAGTCTCATGGCTGGTAAATGACTCTGTCTACACTGTGGGGACATAAAAACTCCCAGAGGGGTTTTGACAAATGTACTGAACTCTGCAACTTTGAATTTCTTCTTCAGTTTATTATATGAAAGATTTTCTTGTTCAAGTTATTACATGAAAGAAACTGATATTTGTGGATCTCTGCTTATTCCATGCTGTGAGGATGAGACGGATGTTATTGGTTCAACTAAAAGTAGTGTTGGGAATAAATAGGAAATATTTGTGTCGCCAAACTTCTAAATAGCATGTGAGAGTCTAAGGATGTACTTTTTACTTTCTAAAATCATAAAAGGATGAAGTATGAGATTTTACATGTATTTAAGAAACAAATAAGTTGATAGGCCAGGCTACATATTTAATAATCTGGGCAGTTTAGTGTTTTGGTGGTCCAGTGCGCCTACTTCAAAAGGTTTTCAGATGTGGCCCACCACTCACCAGAGGCCTTGGTTAGTTGAGATATACTAATAGACTCTTCTGTTGATTCCTTTGAGAGCAGTATTAACTATACTGATTTCTTAAGCAAAGGCAAGAAGAATAAGATTGTCTAAACATCAAAGGTTGAGTTAAATGCTATTCTAAATCCATTTTATATGGAGGTTTCTATTGGTTCTCTAGCACTGCTTAAAAATGTTTAAGGCAGTAAGATATTTATTTTATTGATCACTACGTATAAGATGCCAACAAAACCTTTAGTCATTTCTAATATTTCTTCAAAAGTGTACTGCCAATAAAGTGGCACCTATTGTTGGTATGAGATGAACGTTTTCCCCTTTACTGTATGAAAATAATATCTATATGAAAGTGCAATTTTTGATTAATCTTTATGTCATTATCTGTATATATGTAGAGTGGTACTTTTATACATTTTTATCATATTCCAAGTTGTGATGTGTGGAAAATCTATCTGTGAAAGTTGAATTTGTCAGTGAAATAATTTCCTGTGTTTTTCACGGATGACATTTTTTTTTTCATACTGTTGTACAGCTCTCAAGCTGTTCTATGCTATATTTTATACTTTTTAAATGTTCGATTTATAGATCTGAAGTTTTCAGAACTTTTGATATTCTTTGAAGTGTATGAATACTCGTTAGGCTATCAAAAACCAGCAGTACATAATAGTTCTTCATAGAAAACAATCTTAATACCCTAGGTTTTTTTTGGGGGGGGTGGGGGGTTAAATATTTAATTCATGTTATTTTCTTAAACTGTAGTATTTTTCTCCATTTAAAAACTTAATTACTTAGCTAAAATATGCTTTAAAATGTTATTCTTTTGCAATAACTTTCTCTTGTAGAATTTGCTTATGATTTTATGTCATTAAATACTACTACTACTGCTATTCCTGCTGTAGAACAATTGGTTAGCATATACGGCATACTTATTTTCTAGACACTGTATGGACAATTGGAAATAGATTAGCTCATTTAATTCTCAAAACCTGTGAATTTGGTGGTATTTTAAATCGTATTTTAAAGATAAGAAAATAAAAGCTCAGGCCTTTTGATTCCAGAATCGGCAATTTTAAAGACTGTGTCATACTGCTTCCTCAATAGCATTTGTAACTATCTGTATATCTGTAACTATATCATCTGTAATGATATGAGCATGATAAAATTTTCAGGGATTTTACTACAGGAATTCTAAAGTTATAAAAAAATCTCTGGGAGAAAATCTGCAATGATTAGGGTTTTCTTTTTTTTGTTTTTTCTTAATACTTTGGGCAAAATATTTGTTGTGGTACTTCTTAGTCATTTTGACCAGTTATGAGTCAATTCAAAGACTTCTGCAATTTTATTACTCCTTATAATGTGGACAGTACTTTAATATGGATTTTATATCATAAAGATGAATTATCCTTATTATAAAACATCTACCCTACTAACCCTCCCTTACCCAACCTTGAATCAGATTTGGATTTAGAATACTCTTTTAAATTGCTTATTCGCCAAACAATGTAATATTACTCTGCTCAGACTCATGGTGTTGGCTCAAGAGACTCAGCACACTAATTAATCCAACACAGTAATTAATTGAATCACCATGCCAGATGTCAAATCCTTTTTATATCTTTCAAGTTCCCATCTTGAAATGCATTAGCAATATGCCACCTTCTGCAGGAAGCCTTTGCAGACCAGGCATTTGGATGAGTGTAGAACACTTGAAGAAATATAGGCTGTATAGAAACACCAAACAAATTGATTTGACTAAAAAGTTATTCTTGGAATCATACTATACATTAAACATAGAAAAAAATCTTTACTCACATTTCATTATCTTGTTAATACTTCATGCTTTAATGGTTTAATAATAGCAGCAGCAGCATATAGTTAATACTTTCATTAGGCCAGATATGGGTCAAAGTGCTCTACATGTTTTATATCTCATTTAATTCTTACACAAGCGTAGGAGAGGATAATAGTTATCCTCTTTGACACAGAGAAGGAAACTGCTACTTTGGGAAGTTAAATAACTAGCTCAAGGTCAACTCAGTCTGACTCAAGAACCCATGTGGCATTCAAATACTGTCTTAGACATTTTATCTGTAATATAGGGATAATAGTACTACCTATCTTATAGAGCTTTTGTAAAGACTAAATGAGGTAGCATATGTGAGTTATCAATAAATATTAACTGTTACTGCTCAGTCACCCATAAAAATGGACCCATTAATCTATCCAGTTTAAAATTGAAAAGACACTCTAAATTAAACAAGTAAAACAGTAGACCTTTGATGTTTGAGGATTTTACATGCCTAAATCCAACTGTTTTCCAAGGACTCTGTATTAGTCAGGATTCTCCAGAAAAACAGAACAAATAGGAAAATGGAATACATGTGTGTGTATTTGTGTGTGTGTGTGTGTGTGTGTATAATATATAGATACAGAGGTAGAGCTAGATATGTATATACACACATACATATACAGAGGGTGCCGAAAAAATGTACACACATTTTAAGAAAGGTAAAAATTATATTAGAATTGCAATATTCTATACTGATAACTAAAGATGGATACAAGTCACGTTTGACTTCTGCAATTACAAGAGGTGCTCAGAGTGGTTACCATCAGCGTCCAGACACTTCTGATTACGGCGAACTACTGCTTGAGCAACGTTGACCAAAGTGTCTACTTATATCGCTGCACATGCCATTTCAGTTTCTTCCTGAAGTACCACCAGTATAGCCCGTTTTCTACGGTACACCACATCCTTTAAGGTCCCCCATAGGTGGAAGTCAAGGGGTGTTATGTCAGGGGAGCGTCCTCTAATTTCAAATACCACTTCAAAATAGTCTTGCACTCCTCGAATGATAGCCATGCTTCTGCCATTTTTCTCTGCCTGTCCTTCCTGTCACATGGTGATGCTAGCATTCATTTGATTAATGCCATCCTTTGAGCGAGCATCATACTACAATTTGCTACCATAATTCAATTCAACTTCAAAAAGTAGTACATAGATAACATCTCTTGAAATGTGTATACATTTTTTTGGCACCCCCGGTATATATATATATATATATGCCACGTGTAATATATGCCATAATTCTGGTGCATATATATATAAATAAAGAGAGAGAGAGAATGAGATTTGTTATAAGGAGTTGGCGCACGTGATTATGGAGGCAGGCCAGTCCAAAATCTCCAGTGTGGGCCCGCAGACTGGAGCCCTAGAAGAGCTGATAGTGCAGTTCTAGTCCAAAGGCTGCAGGTAGAAGCCAGCAGGAGAACCAATGGTGCAGATGAAGTTTAGTGGTTGAATAGACCAGTCTCTTTGTTCTATTCAGACCTTCAAGTGATTGGGTGAGATGCATCCACATTATGCAGGACAATTTGCTTTACCCAAAATTCACTGATTCAACTATTCATCTGATTTAAAACACCCTCCCAGCTGAGACGTGAGGTTAATCGTCACAGGCTCCAAAGGTCTTTGATACATTTTAAGTTTCAGTTTTCTCATGTGTAATCTTTCACCTCTGAATGAATTGTTAGCCAGTGAGTGAGCCAAGCCTTCTTTCCAACATCCCACCTTTGTGACAAGTAATTAACTTATATTAACTGCTGCCGTGGTGACATACTTTACGTTTTTGAAAGTCTTGTAGTTTTAGTCACTGAAAATATCAAAGGTCTACTGACAGGGAAGACATTTTAAAAATCACTTTAAATCTGTTTTGGAGGTGTTTTAGAATTTCTGTATTTATATGTGCTTCTGACGTTTTCCTACTTTCTACTGAGGACAAAGATCTTTGTAATATGATAAATCTCTGCTATGTTAGCATATGGTAAGTGCTTAATAAGTATCAAATAACAAGGGTTGTTTGGAAGGTTAGATGTCTGAAATTTAAGTGACATTTGCGCTGTCTTGTTTTGAATGTGTCCGTTTTTAGTAGCTAACTAGTCTTATTCAGCCAACTGCTAGAATCATGCAACATGCATAATTACTTAAATAGAACATTAGTAGAAAGTCCCAGGTTACTCACTACATGAGTGTAAATGTATGAAACCTGTCAAATTCAACAAATGAATTTGATAGAGAAATCTCGTTTTATTGATGCTGTTCAATAAAAATAGAGACTTGTTTTATTTTCCCATGGGGCCTTTGTGACACTGGCTTCTACAAGGAGGAAATACACATAGAAAGAGTCATATAGACAACATTTTATTGACTTAATAATGCATGCATTAAATTCCACCTTAAAATTTGAAGATATTATCACAGAAATGTATTGTTGGGCAGACGGAGATTCCTGATCCACATCATTGCAAAATATTAGAATTATTAGATGTCTCCATTTCTCCCCTTGCAGTTCTAACTCTTCCAGTACCAATTTCTGAGCCATTCTTTGCCAAAGTCCTTAAGCTTGTGTTATACACACCCTGTAGCAAATATATCCCTACCCGTATGTCTCAAGCATTTACCTATATTCGTCTTTCAAAGGCTGCTTAGTGGAAACATCTGTGGCACTATTTGAGGACTTTTTTCCCAGCCACAGAATCAAACTTACTGCAAGCCAGGAAAGCTGAAAGCTCTGGAGAATTAATGTTTCCAGTAGTCCTCAACCAATAATGGACAGAAGCTGGTAGGTAAATGCTTTGCTTCCTTGCTTCTCCGTTAGACTACAAGAAGTGGTATACCCTATCTCTTAGAGTATGCCAGTAGAATGGAGCTCCAGTTGTCTTTACAACACACACTTTAGGGCATTCCTTTTCTTTCCTGCTTACTTTTCCACACTTCTACAAAAATTTTCTGAGATTGCCTCCCCAAAAAACTACTGGCACTTAAATCAGTCTCAGGGGAACCTTCTGAGGAAACCATAACAAGATATAATAATAAAATAAAATTTAAAGTAATATCCAAATTATTGTTGAGATTCTAGAGTACACAGATTTTTATAAAATCTTTATTCAATTTCAGACCTCTGCTTCTGGCACGTAATAGGTATTTAATAAGTACTGTATAAAATGAAATTCTAATCTAATTGAATTTCCTTCCTATGAGTGTTCTGAGTGACTCCGCCCATGTCTTTTCATCTTCACCTTTTCAATGATATAATTTATAATTTTGTGGAGGCGTGACTTTTTATTGGGTCTTTTTTTTTTCATTGATGTTGACATTGTGAATGATACCCTCCTTCTTAATATTCATTCTAATCTGGACCCAGGACTACCATACGTTCCTACTTCTCATATCTCTCTGGGTCTTGGCTCTTTTGAATTTAACTGTGCATGTTTCCCAAAACACTCTGGCCTTTCTTCTCTTTTCCCTCTGTTCCCAGTGCCTCGGGGAGCTTATCCACTTGCAAAGCTTCAGCTACTAATTTACACATGACATTTAAATTAAAAAATCTCTAACCTTGGCTTTTTACCCTTTCTCTAATAGCACATTTCAACTGTTTTTGCAAGCCTTTCCCACTGACTTCCTCCAACTAAACAGTCACAAGGAGAGTTTCTTACTGTTTCCACAGATTGTCTCTCTTTTCTTCTCCCTCACTTCCAACTTTTCAGTCACCTTTGATTCTGAACCTCTGCATCTCCTTTCTTGCTTTTGCAGGCAGTTCATTCTATAAGTTATTCCATGTTTTTCTCCATTTCTTCTCCTTGTCTCACATCTAAATGTTTATTTACACACATAGTCACACACACACACACACACACACACACACTTCTCTTCTTTAGTGCTTATAACTATTCTCTCTTTTTCATTCCGCTCAGAGTAAAATATCTCCCACAATTATTCTTTTCATTTCCAGAAGCCAAGTAGCATAATTCCTGCTTTCTTAATGTCTGTTCTCTTTTTCTGTTCCTACTACCACTGCTTTAGTTGAAATTTTCATCATTTCTTCCTTGATTATAGCAATATTCTTGTTATTGTTCTTTCTGCCTTCTTTCTTGTCTCCTTCTTTACCCAAATCACAGTATGTCCAAAAAACAAAACTAGCCCCTTTTGTGCTTAAAATCATCCTAAAGGGCCCAGGAGAACCCAAACACCTTGCCAAAGCATAAAAGGGCCTTCATAATACTCACTTCCTCAGCTCTCACCCCCTTTTGATTTCTGGTATAGACTTTAGTCAACTTCAACTACCCACAGTGCTCTGAGTATACTCCTTCCTCACATATCTGTGCATGGGACCATGTGATTTCATCATTCTGGAAAGTTCTGTGCTTCCTCTCCAGCCCTTCTTTATCACACTAACTCCAACTCTTACTTAAAAACTCAGCTCAAGGTCACCCCAAAGTAGACTTTCTCTGAAGCCTCCAGTCTGGGATAGATATTCATTCCTCAAGTGTTTCCATTTTGCTCAAGGTTTACTAGGAGAAGAGTATTTATCACATAATTCTCAATGTTTACTCATCTTTCCTGTAGACTGTATGTTCATCTTTCCTACCTACAACAATGTCCGGCTTATAGAAGGGCTCAACAACCATTAAAGAATGTGTAAGAGATGAGATCTTAAAAGTTCTTATTACAACTTATAACTATGTGTGGTGATGGATGTTAATTAAACTTATTGTAGAGATCATTTCACAATACATACAAATATTGAATCTTTATTTGTTACACCCGAAAATGTCAGTTATATCTCAATAAAAAAGGATGATTAAATTAATTCTTTCCTTCAACTTTTCTCCAATGTTTGTGTCTGATGCACATCTCTTTTTTCAAGATCCCTGCCTCCTCCCTGTATTTACATTCATTTCTCCTGTTTCCTCTGTGATCTTACTTCATCTGCCCAACTTAGCAGTACAATTACCACAGTCGATGCCGTCACGTGTCTGTTTTATTTGTTTATATATTTATGTTTTTTTCATAATCTCTCATTTGAGTGTAAGGTTGGGTAGGGCAGGATAACTATATTTATTTCTTCAGTTTTTACCCAATAAAGAGATACGCCCATGATGGTTTCTTGATAAATACTGACTCATTTCAATGTGAGATTTGCCACTCTTTGAGACCATTACGGAGGACAAGTTACTGTCCTTGAGGCAATTATGCTTTGTTTACAACAGAATTGGTTTTAGATTCCTCACTATGACATGGGTGAAGGCCAAGAAGGTGTCCTGCTCTACCATGCTTTCTGTGAAGTCTCATCCAGCATCGCACTTTCCAGTGACAAACCATCTGGGAAATTCCATCTGTCTCTGCTTGGAAACTGAGGTGGCAGTCGCCCACTGTGAGCAATTTTCTATTAACTTCTTGGATAAGATCAGTCAGATTTATACTGAATTGATGGGAACCGTAGGAGCAGGGTTGTTCCAAGAGAAGACAAATGTACTGATTCCTCTAATTGGGCTTAAGCCAGTTTCATTCACGGATGCCCTTAGGTTCTAGTAGTGCAAGGACTTATAACCTTTTTAATTGTACCCTGTTCCTCTTGGGAAACGTTGGTCTAATTCATTATTGATGGAGGTTGTAGATTTGTCCCTTAGGGAGGCCAAGATCCTGGCTTCTCTTATACTCTATCTGTGATGTGGAGAATTAATGGAAACTGAGTGGACAGGGAAGCTGCTCAAAGAAGACATGAGGCAAGACATTTAATGCAGCAGAGCCTTGGAAAATGACGTGTTGGTCGTTTCTAGAATTAGAGCAGATTTTTGTGGCGTTTTTCTGTAGAGGGGGTAGTGCTTAGGGAGAGCAGAGAAGTTGGTATGGAGACCCGAATACGTAAAGGCATGCTGTAGATTGTGAGTCAGAAAAGAAAAAACAGACAACAACAATAATTAAAAAAAAAAGCACTAAAGAATTATTTTACAATTCAAACTTGTAGAAGGAAACCAGAAAAGCCAATTGCATATTTATCGGGAGGGACTGATTATATTAAAATTTGGTTATAGCTATGGTGTTGGCAGTTTATTGGATTATATCATAATATGGGACAGTAATGTTGAAACAAAAAACATAAATTGTGCCTTTCCTGATGATTAGGACTGGTCTGCAAAATACACACCTTTTGTACATAACTCGTCTGTCTGCTAACCTCAATCTCCCTTTGACTTAACTTTTCCTTCTGATGGTGAGTCTTTCCAGGTTATTTATGTTTGGACTTAGATTTGAAAGATAGGGCACAAAGGCATAATTCCTCACCACATATAGACAATTTTATTTATGGGCCTAACTGACTCTCCTGTACCTGAAATTTAAATATTTTTGCTTTTGTGTTGTGATACATGGCTAAATCTGTTTACCTATACATAGGCCAAGTTTGAATAAATAAAAAGCATCTTTGTCTTTATTTAAGATGGTTCATTGTTCCCTTTTTCTAGAACTCCAAGAAGAACTTTGATGGAAGATGACCTTTTCATGGAGTTGTAAAAATGAGTCCATATTATGCTGTTAATTTAATCAATGTTTAGGAGGTGGAGTTGTTCACAATACAATGAAAGTTGCTCTGCTGAGAAGAGTATACATGTAAAGGTGAAGAGACTAATGGGTAGCACTACCTTTATTGACAGAGTATATGAAAGATAAAGTCTAGCTATTGGTTTATATCTTCAGTTCCTCTTTGGGGGTTTTTCACACTCAGGGCACCTCAGGGAATGGAGCTAGTCTCTACTCCCTAAGGGGAATCTATCAGATTCTTAGGTGGTGAGGAAGTGTTTTGCAAATTATAACCCTATTGTTTCTGTCACACAAATTATAGAATATAGAGCTCAGAAAATATTTGTGGAAAAGTTAAAATGAGAAAGCACTGTGAGGAGCAGTTGTTTGAAAAGTTGACCAAAACTTTCTTCTCTTGTTTGCTAAGTACGGCATGCTTTTTAAAATCTTTCTCCTCGACTTTTTTTTTTGAAGACTTGCTATTTCACAATTCTTTTTAAAACAATTGGTCTGGCACTATGCCCTTATCTGTTATATGCATGGTTAGAATAAATATTGTTCTAATGTTATGAGGATTTAGCAGTGATCTCAGCTCGGCATGATAAAACAGCCAATAACTTGGAGATAACTATGAAAGATAACTGGACTCAAGTACTATTTTGTATTCTTTCTGTTTTGTCATAAAATTAATAATACTTAGAGATAACTCTTTAAATATATTATAAAACACTGGACTCATAAAATACTGGACTCTTGTTTTTAAACTAACTTGCAGTAGGTATTCCCAGGATACCATTAATGAAATATCATAGAAAAATAAATTAAAAAAAAAAAAAAAAAAACCATTTTAAACAAAGTATCATAATTTAACAGTAGCTCTCAGTTGACATTAACAAGCTTTGGTATCATATGAGGTTTTCCTGGTAAAGTCAAATTTGTGAGTATAACACTGTCCAAGCCACTTATACAGGACTATATGTTGATGTGGGCTGGTCCAAAGGCAAGAATTCTTGCATATATTTCTAATAAGAGAAAAGTAAAGTAACATTTCTTAAATGCTTTTGGAAATGTAAGAAAATTATTTGAGAAACTCTCTTTTGGAGATTAACGTCTGTTTTCCTTGTTAATTATTGAATTTCAAGTTATTTGTTATTATTTATTCTTACATCACTTTTTTCATAAAATCCTTTGGCCTCAAGTGACAAAACTGGTTTCTTGATTCTAATAATTTGCATGTCATTCATGTCATTTTATATGTTTGAAATCTCTTTCTATTTTAAAGGTCAAGAAACCAGAGTCAAGCACAGGGTTATGTGTGCAAGCCTATGGTTTTTCTCATGCTTTTTATTCTTCATTTCTGAGAGTCAGAAATGTAAGCACAGCTTATCTAGGTGTCTCTGGTGTAGTGTCCCTCACAAGGCTTCAATCAAGATGACAGCCAAAGCTGTGGTGTCATCTGAAGGCTCAACTGAGGGAGGGAGGATCTGCTGCAGGCTCACCAGCATGATTATTGACTGGGTTCCTTGCTTCGTGGGCCCATCCATAGGGCAGTTCACAACATGGCAGCCAGCTTCTCTCTGAGCAGCAATGAGAGAGCAAGAGAGGGAGCCCAAGATGGAAACCACAGTGTTTTTGTAACCTAATCTTGGTAGTGGCATCCCATCACTTTTGCTGAATTCTATTCATTAGAATTGAGTGACTAGGTCTGGCCCACATTGAAGGGAAGGAAATTACACAAGGTCTTGAAACCAAAGGCTGGGATTAACTGGGGGCCATCTCATTACTGGGGGCCTGTCTGCCACTAAAGTTTCATAAAGTTGCATAAGTAGTTTCCTGATCTTCAGATAAAGAACAACTTTCAAACGACTTTCAAACAACAAGAGCAATGGGGGAAATCACAAAGATTTGAATTTAATTTGAATAGATAAAAATAAATCCTGTGTTATAAAGCATCAGGACCAAAATCAAAGATGAACTAATAAATAAAAGACATTTGTGAAAATGAGATCTATTGTGTCCTTATTTTTGGAGATAAATGCGGTTTTCCACATGAAGGTGATCACTAACTTCTTGATTAATGTATTTAGAAATTAATTGTGAGGATTGAGAGAAAGATGAATTGAAATGTATAAAACCTGAATTATACAAAGTCTAATGGAAATTAGGAACCAGAAGCAGGTTGTTTGGTGAGTGTTGTTCTCATTTCAGTAATTTTGAAAAACCTCCACTAACACACTGTAAAGATCAGAAATGGGAAAGTATGGGAAAGAGCCCATGATGTGGTCAGAATAGCCTGATTCGCATCCCCTCTGTTATTACCCAAAGTGGATGTGCTATCTTGGGTAATCATGCATGCTCTCAGTTTCCTCATTCATAAAATGGAGGTTATGGTACCAGGCCTATATCATAGTGTTATTGTAAAATTATATAACATTATATACATTTAGTCACTTTGAAAAATATATAGTCACACAAACCTAGACTACTTTTTATTATGGCTGTGAATAGAAAGTAGTTTGCTCATTCCTTTAATTTCCCAAGCAGTGCATCCAGCCTTTTCTCTTCTGTCCCTTTTCTGAATATATGTAAAAAGCACTTTTGGTAGTCATCATACATACACACCTTCATACACGTGTGAACACATGTATTTATATATACACACAGACACAAACACTGATTAGCTAGTATGAGCGTGCTGAGAACTTGCAGCCTAGAGAAGTACGAAGTATGTACTTAGAGCATTTACCATCGAAGTAAATAATCACCACAGAAGCAGAGAAAAAAAATATATGTATTTTTAGAAAGAGAAAGGAAAGTTAAGTGGTCAAAATGCTTTCTGAATTATCCTGGCTTCTTTGCGTTTTCTTTTTAGAAGGAGTTATTATTCAGAAAGCATTTCTCAGATGTGTGATTAGGGATTTCAGACAATCGGAAAAGTAATTTATCCTGTCTGATTCACTTTAGAGTTAGGTTTGTAGTTTTAAATGTTAACTTAATTTTTTTTCATTATTTATGGCATTTTAGAACTTATTACAGAATGGAATAAGGCAGCCATAACACAGACAGTAATACAGCGTGAAAATGAAGAAATGGAGACAGTGTTTGGAAGAGCAAAGGCATCCCACGTGCATTAAGTCTTAGCTTGTATCAAATCAAACAAATACCACTTGTTTCTCATTATCCTCCGTGTAATAGTGTGAGTGGAGCAGAATCTAAGAGTTCCTTAGATTCCGACACACATCTCCTCGATGTGGCATTACCACCTTGTATCTTAAAGCCAAGGCTGCTCAGGCAAGTGTAGCATATTCGTCCATGTGAGATGCCCAGTGATGTCCGCATGTGCATGTGACATAAGCACCAGGGCCCAAGTCGATAGCAAATAAGGTAGCTACAGAAAAAAAGGTATCATTTGCCTTCATTAAAGAAGTTCAAAGGTGGCGAAAAGAATATAAAAGGAACCTAGCAGTTTTATTATTGTTGCATTCCTTCAAAACTTTGTGAACATGACAACTCTTCAAAGGAAGCAGATATCTGAGGCAGTGTTCCCCTTCTCTACTGATACTCCAGGAGGAGATGGGGCGAGGGAGGAAGAGTGCATGATCAAAGTCACACAGTGGTCCGCTCCATTACTTCATTAATCAAGTGGAGGCATTCTGAAAAATGTTTCTCTTTGGTTGCAGCCATCTATTTTTTGGTGTTAATCTGTGCCCTGTGGCAGGGTTTTGTGAAAGGAAACAATGAACAGTTGTATCACCTCCCCCCACCCCCCCAATTGTTGTAGCCCCTGTCAGAAGGCTCCGAGGATGCAGGTCTGTATCAGTCTGATAAGGAAAAGAGGATTCAAACTGGCTTTAGAGAGAATCTGTGGG
Source organism: Rhinolophus sinicus (assembly GCF_057876585.1). Taxonomy (NCBI): domain Eukaryota; kingdom Metazoa; phylum Chordata; class Mammalia; order Chiroptera; family Rhinolophidae; genus Rhinolophus; species Rhinolophus sinicus. The sequence continues at coordinate 26,372,903 of NC_142506.1, read as the reverse complement.
AGTAGAGTGCGCCTTCTTGGACTAGAGGAGCCATGGAATATAGCAAAGGCCCTTAATGGAATCCTGAGGGTTCAGTGCCAAACCTTCTGCTGCTGCTTAAAGATTTTCTAGTGAAATATTTTGATGGTGAAATTCTGTGACTGTCAGAGGGGCCCAGGTTCAAGATGCTGTTTTAACATATTTGCTCCATAATGTGTGGTTAGTCCATCCAGGTCAAAGGGACAAAAAAGAAGAGAAGGTGGAAAGAGCAATTCAAGAAACATCCCAGAGTATATAGGGAGGTCACTTTTAATCTGCTGACAATGAGTTTCCATGCCATTGTCATTACGAGCTCTGTGCAAGTGACCAATGCATTTTTATATACTACTGTAGGTTCCTATTTTATGACTAGATGAAATATGAAACTATCTTTTATAATGCTGATTCTGTTTTGGCAGGGCTTTGGATCCACATATGGTTCAGTTAAGCTGTTTTGGAGCCTAATGTACCTTTGTTATTTATTGGGATTTTTAAAAGGGGATAAATGTGCTATTTTTGCTCTGAATTAAAAAGAAAAACACATTAAATATTTCAAAAAATTCATATAGCTAAGAGAATTTTAGTGAGCTTTTGCAATTGATCTGCTGTTCTAGGATGGCTAAAATAAAATCATTCTTACTCATGATGAAAAAATTAAAACAGCTGAAGCTCCAGCAAATTAGAACCAGTATTTTGTTTTGTAGTACACCACAAAAATTAAAACAGAGAGCGATTAGTGAATGGGGGCCAGAGAAGCGGGTATCCTGTCACCAGCAGTTATCTTTAAGCATTTCTAGGCTTCTAGATGCTGCTGGGATTTTCTTTCATTCATTCCACTGTTAGTCTGGCATGTTATAAATAAACTCACAGGCATAAAGAGTCCAAAACAAAGTGGTTGTCAGAGGGATTGAATGATAGGCAGTGACCTTACATACCATGGATAGTGCTGTGCTTAGTTACTAGCGGTGAAGTGTGCCCCTCTGCCGAGGCTTGGTGACAGAGGGAGATTCCCTCCTCAACTTTAATCTCTTGTTTTGTTGAGTTTAACTCAGACTCTTAACTTTTGTTTAAAAGAACGTCTGTATGTAAATAGGAGGAAAGATAGGCTAGAAGGAAAGTGACATATGTACCCGTGTCGTTTTGAAGCACAACTTTTTCTTCCTAACAAAGCTCTGAAGGACAGCTCTGTTTGGATAATAATTGGTGTACGCTGATTTGTGAAGGGTCTTCAGATTCTTTTACATGCTCATTTATTTTTATTTAGAGTTAACCATTAAAGAAACTGGCTGGAATGGGCACAATCTAAACTTTTGGCCTTTGATTACATAAGGGGCTACATAAAAGAATAGAGGTGGATCCATTTTAACTTGTCACCCTGATACCTCCGCCAAATTGTGTGCTTTCCAAGTGGCGTGTATTTTTATCATTTTCACAGTCAAGTGAGAGGGTAGTAGAATAATTATTTTTATTGTTTCATAACTAATTTAACAGTCTTCTTCTGCTGTTAACTACTGTTGTTTCCCCGAAAATAAGACCGGGTCTTATACCATATTTCACCCAAAATAAGACTGGGTCTTACATTAATTTTTGCTCCAGAAGACGCATGAGGGCATATTTTCAGGGGATGTCTTATTTTTTCATGTACAACAATCTATATTTATTTAAATACATTCATGTCATCTTCTTCTGGAACATCGTCATTACGTACTAAATGCATCCATCTGGCTGACCATCTTAACTGGGGCTTATTTTCGGGGTAGGTCTTATTTTCAGGGTAGGTCTTATTTTCGTGGAAACGTGGTACTAGCAATTGAATGACTAAAATCAATTTCTTTTTCTAATGTTAGATATATCGTTAGCTATACATCTTAAAGGAAAACTTGAGTCCATTTTTATTAAGCATGTACTATATACCAGAACCTCCACTAAGAAACGAAGGTACAGAGATCTGAATTCTCATCAAACAGAATTACTCCTTGTATGAGTATTTAAATTGAATTCTATCTATCTATATATTGCTGTAAGCAAAACTAACATACAAAAAGCCATATGCGTGCACACACACATACACATATACACACACACACAATAAATGGTTGATTTTTGAGTCAACATATTACATTAATATTTTAATTGTATTTTATTTATACGTGTAACTTTTCCTAAATAAAACAATCTCATGAAGTAAAGCATAACTCTGTTGTTGAATGAGGTATATAAACTTACTCAGTATTTTTCCTGTCAGATTGGACATTATAAATGTTGATAATGTTTTTAACATTATTTATTTTTCATAATTTCATTATTTTATTTCATGGTAAAACACACAATTACAAATTATCATAGGGATATTTTTAGTACTCTGGTAGCTAACTTAGAATAAGTGTAGTGCATTTAGATGTATAAAGTTACAGAATGAAAAAGATATTTATAATTCTTGACCACTTAGAGTATTACAGAGAGATCCACTTTGGTTATTGGTAAAAATGATAAGAAAATTTGAGAAATAAAAAAATCTTCAAGCAATAAAACTCAAATTGCTCTCTCAGATTATTTGATTCACTGCATTTTTATTTCTCCTTATTCTGTATTCTTCGTGAGCTTGAATTATTGAGAACTGTCTATAACTTCATGTAGATGGTGTAATAAGTATTTTGTAATTATAGAAGATTCGAACAATCTAACTACATTAGAGATACTGAATTTTACCTTTAATTTTCAGTATTTAAATTTAAGAAATAGAGTGGTTTAGTAGCGATGTTACTATTGTAACATATCACTAATATTTGCTGCAAATCCTACATACCACTTACACTGAAGGGGACAAACAGGTCCTCAGTCTTTTGATTGTTATTTTCATACCTTTTTAGCTATTGAAGTCTTTGAAAAGAGAAGCAAGTCATCTTCTTTCAGTTGGTTTGACAACATCCAAAGGGATGGGAACCTCCTCTTTTAGTTGGATCTTCTCAAAAGTTCTCCATCTATCTTTTCTGTGGCATATGCAGTTATCTCAAAGTTGTAAGGAAGGGAAATCAGTAGACAAGAAAAAGCATAGTCCATTTTAGCTGAGCAATTACAGCAATCTAACTTTCACTTATCTTATTTTACTGTATTGCTTTACCCTGGTTTCTCTTGAAATGTGTAGTAATATGAACTCAATGTTTTTGTTTTGGTTTACCATCAAATAATACAGAATATTTATAATACAGATATATATTATTAAATACAATATTTAATAATACAGAACATGTATATGGCACTCAGTAATTTGCTTCCACTTGGCAGATGTGATTCATTTCAAAATCTACATACTCCGTGTTTACCAATTGTGAAGTGATATACTTTAAAATATTTTTAACTCGTGAACCTAACATGGTAGAAGTATTGGATTCCATCAGCACTTTACCTGGATATTAATATTAATAGTCTATTGGTAACAGAGAAGTGATTTCATCATTGAAGTATGTGGGAATAAAGCAGATTCCATTGTGAAGTGACTGAATACTCACTAGAGTTTTTAACTTGAAGATGGAGTTTCTTTATAATACTTTAAGATGCTATATATCGAATACAATTGATATACTAGAAAACTGATAAAAGAGAGGCAACTTCATAACTCCACAGGCATTAATTACATTTTTATAATTTCCATTGATATTTATGATGCTCTTTATGCCATTAAAAATCTGATCCTAAATCAGGATCATGTCGTTATTCTCTGTGCTCTTATATAAAATGGTAGGTAAGCCTTCTTTAGAATATTTTGTATTAACCATGCACTCAATGAAATATAATGACTTCTGAAATAGCTAAAGAAAATGAGTCATTTTTTTTATTTGTGTGTGAGTGTGTGTGTGTGTGTGTATGTGTGACAGTGTAATTAAAGGTGCTACAGATTTCCAAAACAACGTGTAACACCTGTATTTCTGTCAAATTTTTGGAATAAACTGCTTTGTATTTGTGGTACAGCAAAATTTCTGGATTAGATTCTATCCATTTTTCTATAAAAATGTCATCTTGGTTTTCAGCATTTAGCATCCAATATGACTGTTCTTAGTTTGTCATTGAGATTAAAGTATGGAAAATTGGGTTAGAAAGTAAAGCTAGCTTTAAGCTTTTTCAAAATAATTTATTTAATTGAGTCAATCGAGATCTCCAAATTTTTCCCTCTGAAGTCTTCACTCTCCTTTAGTGACACTACCACTGATTTATAAGGATTATTGTCTTTGGTTCCTGTGTCAGGGAGTTGAGAGGTGAGAGCAGTGGGATTGCATTTTCAGGATGCCACATAGGCACTCTTTGATCTGAGGTACAGTGTGCCTCAGGGAATAAGTTCAATCTTGATTTCTTTAGTCAATCATCCACTATCTAGTACGGCTGCCCTGATTAACAGGCTGAAGAAAAAGAGCATATCATGGGTGTGTGTTACAAAGATGAAAAATAGTGATGAGCCTGTTGGCAACAAAGTCAACCCCTAGTTTCACTCTGTGACATTTGCTTTCTCTTCTCATAAATCCCTTTAGTGCATGAAGGAACTAAAATCAGTATTTCCATATATCTTTCCACAAACTGATGATTTTTTTTTTTCCGATAGTCGTTTCCTTTCTTTGTTTAATCCATTATTGCTAATGGAAACTGGAAAGAAAATTAGCAGGATGCATTATGGGAGTTGCTAAGAGAGATTCAAATAGAGCTGTGCCTGCTTAACATTCCTGCCATTCTGTGAACCAAGCCAATGGCTAACTCCTGTGAAGTGTTCTGAGTCTGGAAAACTAGCACCACACCTGTGTTTTTCCTATCTCTTCATCTGGTGTTACATAGACATAAAGTGGTGCTCTAGACTTCAGAGGGCCTCAGTAGCCACCTATTATCCATTAGTGAGTGATGTCAGCCTCAAAAATTTAGGGGCTAAGGATTTTCTCAATTGCCTCCCATATGTCCTCTTTTCTTTGGTCAAAGTAAAAGAGAGAATATATCCAAACATATGAAGGTATATTCTGGTAACAACTGCTATTTGGGGCTTTTTTAGATGCATATTTAGGATTTGCCCATGTGGTGTTGAGGCAGAAATGGAGGCTCTGAAAAGAAGACTGAACAGTAGACAGATACACTTTGTAGCTTAAGTTTTTGCCAAATTTCTCTAATCTATTTCAAAATAAAAATTATCTGCTAAAAAAAATATTAATTTTTATTTGTGAGTACTCTTTGTAGAAAAATGCAAGGTACAGATAGAGTTGTATCATGAATACTTACGGTATGCTCATGTCCAACTGAATTTATTTACTATTGTGTTTGACCTTGATGATGGGACCAGTTTGATAAGGTAAAGGTCAATGACTGCATTATTTTTAGACAAGATACAAAGTGTAGAATGTTCTGTTTTGCTTTACCATGTTAACAACTAGTAGTGCTTAGTGTTCTCTATGTACTGCTGATTTCAGCGATGCATTCATCCTTGGTGATTATCCAAAAGATTTCAGCACCTGTAATTAATCACCCATTTGAGAAAAGAAAAACAAACTAAGATATAGTTTGGCTTTTCCCCCCTCCCAGAAAAATCTGGACAGAGTGTGAATAAGAATAATAACAGGACTAGTAATAATCATCGTCATGTTTTCAATATATGTGAAAAAAGTCACTGAGAAAAACATCCTTTTGATCATATTTACTAACGAATCTCCTTATATTATTTAACTTTAAATGTGTCATGTTGGTAAGAAAGGACTTCTTATCTTTATTTTATAAAAGAAGAGGGAGGCAGTGACCTATTCAGAGTTTAAAAGTACATTTCTAGAAAAAAAAATTGTTTCTATTAATTACTGGGATTAGTATTTTTTATTTCATGCAAATATTTATTTAGTTAAATGGTAAAAACCTAAAAATCGCAATGGATTTATATAACAGACTTCCAGAAAAATGAAATCTACTAGATACCATTGTTTAAATGTCTATTAAATTGTCATTAATGAGTTTTCAAAAAGGCATTCTGACGTTTTTTATAGATTGCATGTACTTCCCTACCTCATTGAGAAGTAAACAATGAAGTAATAAATGCATGCTTTTGTGTACCACAAAAAAATGAATGAATCAGTACAAGGATCTTAAATTTAAAAGTTGAATAGCTACTTTTGAACTATTTCTGCATTAAAATGCCTTCCATAGTAATGTAAGAATATACTAAAGTTGGGCCAAGGATTTAAGAAATAAAAACAAACCTTTTCTATTTCTTGTGATGGAGATTAATTTATCAGATTGATGTCTGGTAGACTGCAAATAGCAAATGCATTTAACCTCATTCAGTAGCTAGAACTAACCTGTTTATAAATACTCTAATTCAATCAAAGCATAGAAATAACCAGAATGGATGTAATGGGCAAAAAGACAAATGAATGCACCTGTATCAATAACACAGCAGCATTTTCCCCCCTTGCATATTCTTTGTACTAAAATCATTCTACACTTTCCTGTTCACTTAAAAGCTAATATTTTAAACTTTGAAAAATGACTTCAAGAACACCTATGGCCTTATACTATGATTCTCAACAACCTTATTTTATCTCACTCAAATTTGTTTAGACCCTGGTCAGGGCTGCTCTTTCCTGTGCCAGGATCTATTAATGATAATTACTTAGAATACTATCCCCGTTCTGTGATAGCATCACATCATTGTAAGGGAGATTGTGATCTTATCCCAGCCTATTCTGTTTAACTCTGACACTCCTTCTATTATAGTAGGGCCTCGATAAGATCATGCCTGTTAGGATCAGACATTAGTTGGAATCAATATTTGAAAATGTGCCTGTTTTTGCTTAATAGTAAAGTTAGTGTGAACGTTGAAGTGAGATCATTTGTTTGATGAGATTGTACAACTTCATCTTGTCAAGTGTTCTTTCTACTACTTTACGCTCAAAAGCACAGAATGAGGTCTTAGGGAAACCATAATTTTACTGACCAACTCATCTGGATATATTAGTTTTTAGGTCGGTATCCTACCCTGATGAGAATATATGATATTTTTAAAATGAGTTAAGTCAGAAAAGTTGGGAAAAAGTGAGATTATCTTTGTAACTCTTCATTAAGGAAACACAATTAATTCAGTTCTCAAACAGGGTCAGTTTTTCCTCTAAAGGACCTTTGACAATGCCTGGAGACATTTTGGTTGTCACAAATTGGGGGGATGAGGGGTGGTGGGAGTGGGGTTCGGGGAGGATGGAGGAGAAGGAGAACAGTGCTACTGCCATCTAGTTGAGTGAGGATGTTGCTAAACAGCCTACAATGCACCTGCTAGCTTTCCACAACAAAGAATAATCTGGCCCAAGGTTACAGTCATGCCAAGTTTGAAAAACCCTGATACAACGCATACCTGTGACTATACCAGAAAATAGAGGTGTTTGGTGGCAACGGATGTCAGTTTTTAATGTGTCCATCTGTCTGCCTGGGAAGAGCAAATGTAACTCTGTTCCTCCTTTTTCTGATTAGCAACATCTGATAGATTTGTAATTAACGGACTCTTTTAGGTATACACATTCAGAAATCTGTGAAGTTCCCTTTAAATTCATGCTGAATAAAACTTCAGCTAGAAGGGAAACTGAGAAATCAGTCATGTAACATCTTTGGTCTTAGTAAAGCCAAAGCTTATTGGCTACTATAATCCCTGTTTGGAACTTTCCCATAATTTTTTGGAATTAATAAAATATGTGATGGGATATCCATATTTATCACTTTCCAACTTCATGAGATGTACTTATTATTTGATTATATATTTTGTTATATGTATGAGTTGGTTATTAATTGGTTACATATTATTTGATTACATACATACATATATATATATGTGTGTGTGTATATATGTATATGTGTGTGTGTATATATATATATATATATATATATATATATATATATATAAATAAAATATTGAGTACAATCGCCTTCTGTATTCATGGGTTCTGCATCTGCTGATTTAACCAACCTCAAATCAAATATAGTTTAAAAAATTTACATTGTTGTTGATGTGTAGATGTAGTTAGGCCTACAATGCTTGTGAGTCTGTATTGAACATGTACAGACTTTTCTTTTTGCTTGTCATTATTCCGTAAACAATACAGTATGTCAACTATTTACACAGCATTTACATTTTATTAGGTGTTACAAGTAATCTAGAAATGATTTAAAGTGAGGATCTGTGTAGGTTATAGGTTATATGGAAATACTACACCATTTTATGTAAGGAACTTGAGCATCTGAGAATTTTGGTGTTTGCGGGGGTCTTAGAACCAATGCCCATGGATAGCAACGGATGGCTGCATTATATTTTTCAGTGAATTTGGGTGATTGCTGTACAATAAATGTTGAAAAAAGGAAATAAGTAGTTTAAAAAACAAAAAAACTTTTAGCCTTTTAATGCTTACAGTTAAACAATAAGCAACAAATTTACAGCAAGTTTCTGAAAAATATATTAGAAGATGTCTTTCTTGGGTTTGTGCATTTTATGATTACTGAAGTCTGTACAACTGGGTTTTGGGCCTAAACTTTTTCATCTGTCAGCACAGTAAAGGGATTTATTTTCCTTTTTATATTGTTGAGAGTCCTACAAGCTTTTTTCCCTAAATACTCCGATGGGAAACAGCAGCAAGGGGGCTGGAGGTGCCAATGGCAGGGAAACTGTAGAAGATTAGTATACTTTTTTTGATGAAAGGTAATTTCCCAGAGGGTGGGAGAATAAACATATGGGCGGAAATGCTAGTTTGGAGAGAAGGCGCTGAAGTAAGTGAGAGGAGTATCCCACTGAAGTTAAGGGCACAATACTCTGACTCTCACTCATTTTCTGTCCATTTTAGTAGAGACATCATGAAGTCGCCTTCTTGCAGATTACTATATTCATAAAAGCTTATAAGAAAACACTATTTGCAATACCTGAAATGTTTAAGAAGTTGTCAGTTTAAATGAAAAGTTTTCTGATTTATTTCTAAAATTTCTCAGAAGTAGAATATATTTTTATCATATTTCTTTTTTTGTTTGTTTAATGGTACATGTTTTGAAAGGGCTTAAATTATATTTCAGTTTTTTGGCAGCTGAAAGAAACGATTTTACAAATGAAAAATTAGTTTTAAATATTAGAAACTTTAAATTATAATACTGTTTAAGAGTGTACTCTGAACTAAAATAACAGAGATTACTGTAAATATTTTTAAGGTTAATTTTGGAAACAGAGTTATTCTCTTTTTTGTAATTTTTCACTTAATTGTTTTCTAAATGTACTAAAATTATACCTCTATATCATCAAGAGAATATATGTTATCATATATATTCCAACAAGAAAAAATGTTTTAAAGGAAGCAAGTTACTTCCTTCTAATAATTTTGAGTTTGAATACTTCAAGAAACAGGCAAATAGAGAGTGTAGTACTGTGCATAGATTTCTTTTTCCTCTGGTGTCAAAAACACAAAGTAGCCTGGTTTTGACAGAGTTAAGTAAACTAAAGACAACCCCATTGCTCCCAACCCTCTATCTCCTAGTACTTCTCAGTCCAACAATCATTTCTTCTTATAGAATAAGATAAGTTTTCATGTGCTTGTGTTTGATGGATTAACAACAGAAAATTAAGGAATTTTACAAAAATTCCAAGTTGGCAAATAGTAGCAACCCTTATCATCCGGAGTCCTGATAAAACCGTCCGATAAAGCGCCAGGGAAACTAGTCTGGACAATGTCTTGAAAAATACTAGGTATCTGACAGTGGTCTGTATCTCACTGCTAGAGTTGGGATGATCAGTTAAATGCAAACACCATGTTAGATAATGGAACTGTTATTTGTAACTCTGTGTTTGTCTTTAAAGGTAGTACATTGGTTATGATAAGGGGTGGTCACATGGCTGTAAAAACCGAGTAATGGTGGCTGTGTTCTTTCTCCTTACCAATTTCAACTTGAAGCAAATGTGCCTTTTTGGGAAGGAAAAGTATGATGGAATAGATAATAGCACTCGTTATGTGGGACAGGGAAGCATTGGGACCATGCTTTACACTGTAATTCTCAGAAATTAGTAGCTATTTAATAGTCATTAACATGCTACCTCACCTATATCAAAATAATTTAAAAATACCTTAATGTTCCCTTTTTTTTTTGGTGGGGGGTGATTTTCATTACTAGGCGTATGATGATGAGAATACAATGTTTCTTAAAGAAGGAAACACAAAATAGCTATAGTGAATAGTAGTCTATAAGCTTTTATAGTCTGTTATTTCAAGAATTTTTTTCCTTCCATTGGTATCAGCACCCAGTGCTTTCCAGTTTCCTCCCTAAGGGTCTAGATCCCCAAATCACTTCTACCCTGGCTCACTATTTGTTTTAAATACATAACCGTCTTGTTTGAGTCAACTCATATATGTGTTCTGAGTAGGAGTGAATGCATAGAAAGTAACTGTTTATGTATTTTATTTCATTCATCTATTAATTTAACAAACATTTATTATTAGCCAAAGAGGTGCAAGGTGTGGTCATGGGCACTGACAATATTTCAGTTTCTTGAAATAGACCATGATCTTGTTATCCTGGAGATTATGTTCTAGTGGGAAATACAGACAAAAAAATAGGCAACTACTGTATAGTAGGTAATTAGCAGTACTATTATGAGTGCTAAAGGAGGAACTATAGCATGCTGGAAGAATGCCTAACATTTGGGGATAAAAAATAGAAGTGATATATAAGGGGAGGCCTATGGAACAAATAAGAATAAATTAGTTTAAGTGTTTTTCTTTTTTTCTTTTTTTTGTGTGTGTGTGTGTGTGTGTGTGTGTGTGTGTGTGTGTATGTATTGGGGGTGGCAGAAGATGTAGAACATAAATCATCTGCAAAGGCCTATAGGCAAAAGAGACCATGGTAAACTTCAAGAACCGTTGAGTTTTCCAGTAGGATTAAGTAACTGTTTAGTCAGTTTAAAAATATTTCAGTGAGATACTAAATCATCAGCATAGTTCACTAGTTCACTTCAAAGTCTGCTGCAGATTATTTCCATGCAATTTTTAATTTTGTTTTGATTAACCAATAGTACTTCTTCTAAATATTGTCAAAAGAGATTAGCACTAAAAATAATCCTCCACCATCTTCTTTTTTCTACCACTTCCCATTTTTTAGAGAAATGTATGTAACTGAGTTTTTCTGAGAATCATTAGAGGCTTCTCTAGAAGTTGCTGGATATCTTTATCGCAGTTGATCCAATATCAAAGCATATTTTAAAATTGTTGACCTTATTATCTAAATCATTTGTCTTCTAGGCCACAATATTTTATTTTTTTGAGCAGACAAAGGAAAATATCCCTGTCCTCAGGGAGTTTCCAGTCTAATTAAAGGCTTACCCAGAACAGATAAAATTAAAATTATTTTGAGGATTGTATATGGAGGTGAAAGCTTTGGGCATAACACTCTTAGAGATGAAGGGCTCATATGTGGAGTCAAAGTGAACATGACATGTCACAGCACTGAAAGAAAAGACTGCTTTCACTATAAGAAGAATTACCTTTTATTTGAAACTTGGAGCTATGGACCTTTTACTGTGTTAAATTTAGTATAAGAACAGTCAAAATGCCTTCTACATGAGAATGCATGCCAAATACTTTTTTTTTTTTTTCTGTGATAAAACCAAGGAGGAAAATGACATATTGTGAAAATGCTGACTGCTGCCCTTACCTTATAAAAGTCCTAGCAGGTACAGCATAACCCAAAAAGAAACAGCTGACAGGTCTCTTTTCAGGTTTCCACATGGCACATTTCTATAAAGCACAAATAACAGTGGAACTATTTCACAGTGTATAAATTATAAAGCAGAAAGTATGGATTAGTGATATAGATTAAAAAGTGGTTTTCAACCTTGGCACTATTGGCGTTTTGGACCAGATAATTCTTTGGTATAGGGGCTGTCTTGTGCATTGTAGGATGTTTAGCAAAATCCCTGGATTCTATCTACTAGATACCAGTAGCATGCCTCCAGCTGTGAAAATCAAAAACGTCTTTAGACACTGCCAAAATTGCCCCCAGTTGAGAACCATTGGAATAGAATATTTTAAGAGATTAGTGTAGGTCACGAAAACACAAGACCACCACAGGAAAAGTCAAGAAAATCTGTGCACTTTTTTTAAGTTCTTATCGTTGATCTTTTTGTTTGTTTTAGAGGCTAGTAGGCTATTATATTTGGTAATAATATATGCATTTGGAGGAAACTGAAATACTGGTTGGATTTGAAAAAGAAAACTGTTTTATAACCTATATAAGCAAGAGAAGAATTAAAAATGCATTAGGTAATATTTGATGCAAGGATTAATCTGCGTACTTACATAGGGCATTGACATGAATTCTCTTGAGAGAGCCACCTCAGTTTCTCGTGTGGTAAAATCCATGATCACCCAGGAATACTTCCTTTGTATGGAAAAGAAAGGATTCCTATGGTAAATGTAGAGGAAACAGTGATTGAGAGAGAAAATGCATTTTGCTTCTTTCAGTCATCTTTTCCATAGTTTTGAAAGCATGTTTTATATGGAAAGCTCACATCAAAATGGAAGAGTGTTTTGATGACCCCTCTCCCTTCCTCCAGGTGAAAAGCATGTCATTACACAAGACTCTTCATTCTTGACCCTTTGGGGTCTGGTGTAACTTCACCTCAGGGTGGCTAGAGGAGCAGTGGATGTTGGGTTGGATTTCAATCTCAATGGAAATGATGATGCTGGAATCAAACTTTCAATCTTTTCTAAATTTCTTTTTTATTGGCAGCTTGAATGGCCTACTTTACTCTTTTGCAGTAGGGCCTTCCATTAGGCATTTGTTTTGTTGACATGTGAATGCTCTTTTGTCAAAGATTAACCACACTGCCTTCACACAGGCAGGATGCCATTTAAGATAGTCCTTACTAAATTCTTAGAGTAAGGATGTATGTCAGGCCAGTCAGGGGGCAAGTTTAGGTGACAGCTGATGATGGGTGGGCTTGGGGGCTCCCTCCTCGTTGACCTGTTGAGAAAAGAACATGGTCAGAGACCAAAGTCAGGACAAATGCCTGATCCATAGTGCTCACAGTTGAATGAGATTTAAGGATCCCTTATCCCGTTATGTTTTAAAACCTTTCATCGCTCAAAACATGTTACAAAGCAGTTAGTCTGGAGAGTCACCTGAAAGGTGAAAGCTCAGTGAAGTGCTAAGAGAAACCCCTCTAATAGGTCTCAGACTCCAACCTTCATGGACTGACCTCTAGTCCTATTATTCAGTCCCACTTGATAATTTACAGTCAATGTTTATGTAAGGATTTTTTTTTTTTTGTACCATTAATTTACAGTTGACTGTCATTTGATCATGGTTTGAATAACTGTCAGAATCAGTATGTTAAAAATGACAATCCCAGATTTTGTCATATCATCCAGACTTTGTTAACTGAGTACAGTAATAGTTCTCTTAAGCCTCAACAAAGAGACTACCTTGGCAATACCTACCAGCCAGATGGCAGTGTTTTACGTGCAATCAGAAAAAATAACTTTTGCAAACAATTTCAGCTACTTCGCCAACAATGCTTACAAAAACATAGTAAAGAAAAAGCTAGGGATTTGTTTAGTATAGAAATTTGAATTTAGAACAGGCAGAATGTTTGAAATGTTTGTGATATATTTAGATTAATATAAATAGTACTTTTTTGTGGTCTAAATCACCTGTATTTGACCTTGTCATCTCTACTACTAGCTTAGTTGTGTGTTTTCCCTTCAAAATCCCATAACCCGCTTTATTCTTTGTTTCCTGCTTTCCCACTCTCCCGTGCATGTTCTTCCCATTCTTGGCATTTTCTCTTTAACTCATATGATTATTATGTTTGCAACTCTGCTATTTTCCCCTTTCCTTTTTGAAATAGCTTCTGAGTTGCTCTCTTCTGCTTACTTTCACTAGTTGGCCTTGGTTTTCTCTTGAGCTAGACTGATGCCTGACATACACTTTTGCTATGTACTTTACCTCTAGCACTGTTAGTTAGGGGGTATTCTTTTGTCTCTGAAGAGCTAAATGTTAACTCAGCTTCCACTGATGTCACCATGATGTGTTGAGGCCGAAAAATTCCCTCCAATGTGTTCCAGCTACACCAAGTTACGGTCCTTTCTTCTGTTGCGGACAGGAGACCCAGGCAGGAAAATAATCATAATATTCAAGCCGAGATTCAAGTGTCATCTAGCAAACAACCTGTATTCACTGCATTTATTACCTATTTTTCAATGTCTATTTTGAGCCACACATCTAATAAAAATGCCTTATATGTTTTATTCTTACTTAGCGTGCTGTAGTATCAGTTTACTTCAAGTCATGAGAACTGGTTTGGGAGCCATAGATATACAGCCAGAGGTGTTTCTGAGTTAGAGATTTAATTTGAAGAAGGGAGATGTTTGTATCCAAAACTTTTGGAGTCCTCTATAATGGACGTGGATGTGGACATGGATGGCTTCTTTTATTGTAGGCTGGAATAGTACTTTGAAGAAACTCTCATAGCAGTATAAGAAAGAATCATGTGTATACATATACGCACATGCACGCGCACACACACGAAGTAAATGGAAGGGGAGCTAACTTTTTACCAACACCCACTCAATCACTTTACACAAGACACATGATGCACTTTAGGAATAAGCATATCAGACTTGAAAGTGTAGTTCTGCCATAGTGTTAGTCGTTTGGGACCTATCCAGGAAAATAAAAATAGGAGGGATTAGAGGGATAATGCAAGGTTATTATAAGTATTTATCAGTTGTGGGTAGATAAGTTAGTGGGGTAACAACTACCCCCGTTCTCTTAAAATAGCTTCAGTTTTCAGGTTTAACTTCCCGCTAAAGCTCAGAGCCTTAGCTGAATGTTCTCAGATTCAGAAAAAAGTAAATCTGGGTTATGATTCAGTGGGTTGACTGATGCTTTCTTCTCTTTGGAGGCCACCAACTGTTGTAAACAATAAATTTTATGTATTCCTGAGGCTAAATTTTTGTGACTTCTTAGGACCTTGTGGTGTTCTCTTTGAATTAATTATTTGAAAAAAATAAAAGCAACAAAAACCAAGTGACAGCTCAATTTTAATAAATGATTTTGCTTTACAAGTTGGATTACTTGGGTATCTTTATTCATGATTTTTTTAAGTCACAAAATTTGTTTATTAAACATAGGATTTAATAGTTCTATTGAAATATAACACTTCTTCATTCTTACAACTATGGAACTTATAAAGATAGTACTGTAAATATAGCTTTTAACTAATACATTAAAAAATGTTAACATCTTGAATCTTAATGCAATTTTAAACTTGTATGCAAGAAAAAATTTTAAAAATCAGATAAATGCTAAAATTCCACATTATAAGAATTTTATTTAAAGGCTTTTGTTTTTATATTATTTGATAAGCTTCAGAAATTGAGCTATCTTAATGAATCTGAAAGTATGCAGCAAAAATAGTCATATTTATGTTACTGAGTAGAAATGTAATGTATAAAGCTGTACATAAAATACCCAGTTATATTATCATTTATTAGATTGCCATAGTAAGAACATAAGTAATATTATTAAAGTCCTCCAATACCTGTATCAGCACGACATCCTCACTCTCCCAATTTACAAAATTAGTAAAAAGGAAGTGGTAAATTTAGTATTCTGAGCCCCAGAAGCGGAATACAATGTCAGCCATTAAAAGGTGAAAATAGAATAGAAAAATAAACACCAGGTAAAGCAGAGCTGTTTTATTTTTTAACTGTGTAAAAGAAAACATTGATAAACGTTTT
The DNA here is from genome assembly GCF_057876585.1 of Rhinolophus sinicus. NCBI lineage: Eukaryota > Metazoa > Chordata > Mammalia > Chiroptera > Rhinolophidae > Rhinolophus > Rhinolophus sinicus. The sequence continues at coordinate 26,357,112 of NC_142506.1, read as the reverse complement.
CATAGTATTCTCCAAACACAAGCAACTTCGCTTTAAAATTTCATCAGATCAGTATTAGGCTTACAAGGCATTACAAAACCCTCTGAAAAATAGAGTAAAATTCCATTTCAAAGCACTGTAGTGAGCTCAGGAAACATGCAACAAGCCTTTAGTATCATTTGGATAAGAAATAAGGGAGACTCAAAGCAAAAATATCAAAAGGTCAAGAGGATTCTTTACTCTCAGTAATTGCCTTGGAGGCTTTTCTCCTCCTTTTCCCCCCTTGATACATTGTTTTTAAAGGGTTGTCTGAGATGTGAAAATATAAAAGTGTAATCATAAGAATTCAAAAATCATCTGGGAAGGTGAAATGACTTTCCTATTTTTCATTTGGTTATTGAAGGGTGGCCAAATTGGCAAGCCATCCTTGAAACTCCAAAGTCTTTCACATTTTGATGCAATTTCATTTGATTTGAAATACATTTTCCCAGTTTAAAAAATGTTAACTATCTCATAGTGCAATTGAAACTTGCCTGGTGTCAAAAACAGGAAATTCTAAGGAGAAATAGACTGTGGATATATGTCAGATGTTTCTCTTCTTTATTTTTCCCCTCATTTTCTTTTTTAGACACACAAAACCCATATGCACACACATATATTAATATATATATATATGTATATATATATACACACATATATAATATATGCAGATATTGATGGAATTCTGTGAGTTGAAAGAGGAGGAAGATGTCTTGAAGGATCCATATCTCTCCCAGCAGATTTGTGCTATTATCACTGAAATGTGGCCTTCAGTCTTGAAACAGTTAAAAGAGTTCTACGGCCACAAAAGAAGAGATGTCTTCAGAATTATCTCCCGCCTCACATTTGCTCTTAGGCAAGCAGTTTAAAAAAGCCCAGTGATTGAGCCAGTGATCCAATTTGAAATGCAGAAATGATTAGAGCTGCTTGCCTCATTTCATATCGAAATTCTCTGATTTATGACAGGGCTGCAGCCAAGATCTATCTCCAAAGGGAATTAGTGTGCAAGTTTGCATATTTTTGTTATTTAGGTTTCTGATAGCAGCTGCTAGCTAGAAGTACTGAACTGGGAGGTGGTGGGGCAAGGATTTTCAGCCACTGGAGCAAAAGAAAGATAAGAGCTTTCTGTTTCGGACATCAAGATCCTTGACCAGCATATATCTATATTACATATGCTTCTTGTATATGTGTGTATATTTAAGAATTTGTTAATGCTGTAGATGTGAGTGTATGTATATATACATAAATTATGAGGTTCCGGGAGCACAGGGATGTATTGGAATGGTTAATTTTAGTAACGGAGAAAAGAATTACCAAAATTCTGTCTCCATGTTTTAACTAGTGGAATTTTAATGAGGCATAATACTTCAATCATGCAACTGACCTGTGGGGCAGAGTATAGAACATATAATGAAACAGAAATAGAATTCTGAAAAAAAAAAATTATTACCTTATCTGGAATTTACATGAAGTGTTAAAAGGAAATTATGCAGCAGTTATAAATGAAAAATATGGGATTTAATGTACTTATTAATAAAGATTTGTTACATACATGATACCAGTGTCCCAAATCTGCTGTCCGCAGCTGTCCCCAATTTCTAATGTTTCTGTCCTCAGATGCCTCATTTAGAGTCATCTTATTACCATGGAAGCTAATGCCAGTTTCTCTTCAGTGAGTATTCTATTCCAAGAGGAAAAAAAAAAAAAAAAAAAAGAAGGGGGAATATCTTTGTGCACAAGTCAAGGGGTGCAGACTTTCCATCAGTTACATTAAACAAGCAAATGCACACGTGCACCCCCACACATTCACACACAACTTTCTTCGGTCGGGCCAGGGCTTTCCTTGAATTTGTAGATCTTAATCATTGTTGGCAAAAAATCATGATTCTCCAAGTAAAAAATTCCCTTGAAAGAAAGACGTGTGACTGTCAGTCCACATTAGTACTGCAAAGAGCAAAAAAAAATCATCGTGGGAAAGTTTATTACCTCCGCTGCTCTCCGGCTCCATATGGAGTCATTATGGCCGGGAGTCTCAGCCCTGCTCCTCGGCTGACCTTACTGTAATGCAGCTGGGCTTCTAGGTATTAAAACTGCTCTCATATTTCACTGAGTATTCTCCAGGGGACCCAGGGTTATTGTAGTAAAAACTTTAAATTTTGATTATCTTGTTCGCTGACAAAGAATGCAGAAAGATCTTTAAAGACATCTTTAAGCTAAAATGCCTGGGTTATTCCTTTTAAAGCAGCCCATCTCTTTTGTTATGGGGCTTTCTGACTTCCACTTACTTTGTCTAATTTCAGAACACTAACCCTTCATATGGTTGACATCTTGTGTTTAGGAAGGCATTGTACCAGTATCTCACAAATTTAATTGCTAGGAGATTCTTCACCCCAAAAGGGTGGGGTGATCAATTTTAACTTGATCGTACCTTTTCAAACAAAGAATGGAATATTGTTTAGTATTGCATCATTTTTAAAATGCCTTTTTAAATTTTAAGAATATATTAAGTATTTATTTTAAATCATTCAGTTTTAAATTATAAAAGCTCACAGTTCTAACTTACAGTAAGTCATTTTAATAACCTAAATATTAATAGTTAATATTTTTAGTGCCAGCGTTTTCTTGTTCATATTTCTATAACTCTGTAAAGCTGATCTAGTTTTTCCATTTTACAGATGAGGAAACTGAGGCTTCAGTTACTCCTCCAAAATCCTTCGGATAATTAAGTTCAAGTTCTGGATTTGAACTCAAGTCTGACTTAACAGTTGTTAACTACTTTAATTTTTGTATGACCTGCCTACAGCACCATTCTTTTAATAGCCCTCTGCATCACTCATATAAATCATAATTAACTCATTAAGTCTTTCATTGATTCGACAAACACTTTTTGCATCCCTATATGAGCCAGTCTCTGTCCAAGGGGGTGAGGATATATAAATGATTTAGAATTAGTCTCTCTCTTCAAGGAGCTCAGTCAATGAGAGAAGCAGATATATAAATATACGTATAATTGTGGTATAGTAGGATGATTTCTAATGGAGATATGCACGAGAAATTATTTCTTCAAAATAAAATACAAGCAATAGACACAACCTCTGGCTAACTTAGGCAGAAACAGACTTTATGGGGAAGATATAGGGGAGTTCGTAGAATCAGTGGGAGGTCAGAGAACCAGGTTTAGAAAATGCAAGAATCAAGGCGGTTTGAGGCGTCTAATATTAGGAACCATTATACAGTCTTATCAAGGTGCTTTCATGGGAAAGAATGAACATCAACAAGTTTTGGTCTTTTTCTTTCTTTGTTCAGGATTTAGGTCTAGGAATGGAGTGCCCTATCAGTCTAGCCTGGGTCACACCGCTGACAGTTGGCTAGGGAGGGAAGAGTCTGTAGATTAATACTCTGTGTGTACAATGAAGGAAAAGACACCGAGAATTATTATCAAATGGAACTGTACCAGATGCTGGCCATTCATGAAGCAGTAATTCTCCACCAAGCCTATGAAGAGGAAACATTTAAATATCTCGAATTTAATGTTTCTAGAGGGCAGTTTTCAGAAAAATCTTAAAGTATGAATTTACTCAGCAAATGAATTGGGAATGCAAATTCCAGGGAGAAGCAGCAGCATATACAAAGTCAGGAAGGCAAGCAATGTGGGGTGAGGGGTGCCTGGTAATGAGGGTTAACAAAAGGATTAGTGTCCGGGTAATAGGAAATGTTTCATGATGGGCAAGGACTCGGTTTTATTTTCTATTCAATAGTGTTGGGCGAGAGGACATTACATATTGTGAACTTTTTTGCCAACATGCATTAGTCATCATCTCTTGTCTTGGCATTAACCATCACTTCTACTTACAGCCTTTTAATCTATGGATTCCTCATGATTTAAATCCTGAAAGAGAACTGTCTGGTGCTCATTAATATCCTGTACTTGGTTTCCAGTATCATTCATAATATATGTGTATTTTAAAACAACCAGCAAAATTAGCTGACATTTTATTTTTGTCTGAAAAAAACAAAACAAAAAACAGTTGTGTAATAAAATTAACCAAAATGGGTGAAGCATTTTGGTATTTCACAGACACTAATGCTGTGTATTCTGTAAACACTTATGGCAGGTAGTGGTATCCATATTAGAACAGAAGATCAGGTTGTAAATTGCAGGAGCGAAATGTGTTCAAATCCCTAATCATTAGATGCCTAGTGTAGTCAGATTAAAAAGAATGAAAATGAATGAAGAGAAATCACCTAGAGAAGGGAGATAACAAAACAGATGATAAAAATCAGAGGAAGTGTAAAGGGGTTTTCTTTCATTCTTTTTCTTAAACTCTCTGCATTTTTCTTAAAAAGAATAGAAAAGAAAAAAGCCCAATTTATAATGACGGTTACATCTTCTGTATTGATATTATCCCAGTTGCAAAGAGATTTGCGCTCTCCCTAACTATTCTGCTATACTATACCTCAGGAAAGAAGACATTCTACTTTTCCTGTGAAAACCTTTGCAAGTTTAGCATCAGTCTTAAAGATTCTGGAAGTTTCTTAATATAATTTGGGATCCAAGGCTCTCACCATTTGCATAGCAATGGTGAGAAAAGAGCTCATGATAGTTAAATAATTTGTTTTCTGTAAGATTGAACTGCTCTCTAATCATTTAAAGCAACTCATGACAGAGGAGGAGGTATCAGTGTATCAGATCTGTGTGTGTGTGTGTGTGTGTGTGTGTGTGTGTGTGTGTGTGTATGAGATTCCTGAGTAGAAAAGAAAAATCAATTGTGGAAAGAAGGCCTGGGACTCTCTATCTCTAAAACCTCAGCTAAGCACCATTTGGTTCCTAGGAAAGGGCAGACGTACACTGTCCATTGCTTCTTGTTTGCTTATTCCAGAAGTTTAGTTAAAGCTGTTGTTCTTTAGAAAGTGAAATTCAAATTGTGCCTTGGCATGTTTCTATTTTCACACTTACACATGTGTGCTTCAATTTCCTGAGCCTCGTTTTGGTGTAACAGTTGCATCCTTACCATTACCCATATATATGAAAGCTGGATCCTGGTATCTATAACAAAAAATGGCATTAATAATAGATCCTGAACTTTTGGTTTATTGAATGTTAACGCCCTGTTGTGCCTGGGTTCTGTTTAAAATTTCCGAAAATCAAGAACAAACCTTTGGATTGGCAGGAATTGACATGGTCAGTTTAAAAAATGCTGCCTCGTTTTCTATGTAAATGTCTAATCATCTTGGAATTACATAGAATTTGGGTAAAATGCTGCAATAGTTTTACTTGTTTAAAGCTGGATATGGACATGATACATTTTAAATACTTGTCATATCTAAAGCTTTGTGTGTGTGTGTTAATGAGAAAAGTGGAACAATATTAAAGCCTCTCACCTGTGTGATTTTATCATAAACATACCATGTATGTCCTCATTAAACTAGATGAAAGCACAGTCGTTTATTAAGAAGAGTAATAGAAGAGTACAGAAGCAAATTTTTTTTTTAATTTATGCCATTTCTAATTTCTTTCTTGTTTTTCATCCTATTCAACACAGATATATATTCTAATGATGGTGGTATCAACCCATCTTAATTTAATAATAAAACGATAGCATAATAATATATTTGAGTTATCCTTATCCTAAGTTAGTGAGAAAATCTCTATATACTACAGCATATTTTAAATGGTCTCTTATTTAATTTTTCCCATGAATAGTGTCTTTCATTTGGGAATCATAGTGAATCAAATTCCTAATAGTACTGCTGCACTATAACTACATTATATAAGACTATTAATGAGGATAAATATTAAATTTGAATAGATATTGCAGGCGTGAGACATCACATGAGAACTCCAAAGGATTAAATTCTACAGAGGATCATTATTTAAGTTCTTTCCAGCTCCGTTGTTCTCCTGCATAAAACTTACTTTAGTACCTCTCTGGACTGTTGTAACATCTGTTGTTCTTGGGGAAAAAAAAGGTGGGGTTTTTTTTGCTTCTTTTTGGTCAGAAATGGCTGTGTTATTCTGCAGTGTTGGCCCAGAATGCCTTGCAGGGAGTAAGCTGTGTTCTTCTCGTGTTCTGACTAATTAATTCCCATGAGATCTGCTCCTCACAACCAGACTCTCTCGCTCTGAGTCCAGCGGTGGGAAGGACTGCCTTTGGGAAGGTCACTTGAGAGAGCTGTGCTCCCCACACACACGATCATCATGTAAGTAAAAAAAAAAGAGGTGAATGACAAGATAGTTAAAACCCAGGCAAGTTTTACACGAGAGACGATTGATCTGAATGATCGCTGTTATTTTTTTAAAGGGCTTTTTATCTGTCACAAAGAGCACATTTTCAACTGAGAATATCCACTTGCCAAGTTGTAATCATCGTCTTTTAGCTTTGCTTCATCAAGTTGCATCAATGGGATTAAATTTTACCAACCAGGTAGATTTTTAAAATTAACTTTTGGGAAAATTATCAAGTCCTCCCTTCACCTCCTTTCAAAAATAATATAATTCAATATATGTTCACCAAAGTACTGTCCCTCACTTGACAGCTTCTCATTTTAAACAAACTCTAGTTTTATTTCCAAAATGCTGGTTTTTCTACATCTTCTTCCTTGTTTCCATATCTGCTTTATAAAAGAATTGGTTTTCATTTCTTGGGACTGACCAAGAAAGATAATGAAGTCCTTTCAAAAACTCTTTATGTGTGAAACCCTGGAGGAAAACCCTAGAGCCTTCTTACTTCTACCAACCAATTACTATATACAAAAAAACTTTCCCCAATTATGAAGTCCACTAATGCATCCTGCATAGACTCAATTTCAGGAACTCTGTTGCAAAGGCAGCGTTCACATAATTAACAGGAAGACACTGCATGTGGCCAGACCTTCGGCTAATTGATTAAATGAGTCTATTCCTAAATCAGATTCTAATCACACCAGTGGTGTGCTATGGAACATTGCGTCTCTAACAGAATTTGCAGAAATCCAAAATGTACACCTTTGAAAAAAAAATCCAGAATATCCACGGAGCACGGCTTCTACATCGAGCCAAAGACAAAATAAAAAATAAAAGGCCACATTGCTCCCTTGAAATGCCATTCTCCCCAGTTGGCTTTCTTTCATAGTCCCACTTCTATTTGATCCTTGTCCTTTTGTGATTCATTATCCACACCTAAGTGATACAGAACATGTCCCACTTTGGTCCCGGTTTCGTGATTATTTTAGCTGACAAGTGCTGGGTAGTTTGCCTGCAGTTTCCCAGTAAAACACAAAACCTCCCATCTACTTGTCAGTTTTTCTTTTTTTTTTTTTTTTTCCTTTTCTTCTCTTTCCCTTTTTTTTTTTTTTTTTTTTTTTTTAAAGAAGGCAGAGGTGTTCCCTAAGGGTTGTGAGAAGTTCATCCTATTGAACTGGCCAGCAAGATATCATTAGCTCGTTGTGTACATGAAATCCAGGGGTTAGAGCACCAAGCGTCGCAAGCCAGTTTCTTTACCTCCTTGAGCTGATCAGAGGATCAGAGTATCAAGGAAGGATTAGCACTGACTTGGGATTTGTGTGATTGGTTAATTTATTGCGGCAATGGCAGGCCTTTCATCTATGGCAACATTTAATCAGCACAGCCATGGAGGCTATTACCGGTTAGCTCCTTTCTCAAGTCAGCCAGGGCTGCACCATCAGCCCTATCACAACTCCCCTGAAATTTCCAAATTATCTGGAACAGGCTTTAGCCTCACAGTAATAAAAATTAGAAGAGATTCCTGATAGCACTGGTGGAAAAGGCTTTCACTTGCACAGGGCAAATTATAAATAGTATGAACGTGCACTTTAAAAAAAAAAAATTCTCCACCTCTTAAGAGATGTGCAGGACTTATCACCCCTGCTCTGATCCAAATCCTCATGGTTGAAAATTTATATTAGATTTTATCAGGGAGGCCTAAGTCTAGAAAAATCAATGAAGGTTATCTTTTATGTTGCAGGAACTTGTGGAAATATTGATTTTCATTTTATAGTGAATTTGGAGCATGAGTTGGTAATCACTGCTGAGCCGACCACAATGTTTGCCTACTGTATCTTTTACTGAGTTTTGCTCAAGTATTTAAGATAGTGTATTCCTGTTGATTTTAGTCTATGGTGTGAAGACAGATGTTTCTAAAACACAAAGTTGTACTTGAGAATAAAAAGTACACCCAAAGGCTTGCTATTTACAATGATCAGGTTAGTATTTTGAGACTCCAGTTTGTCTGTTAATGGTGGATTTAGGAATAAAATGTACCCTGAAATTTTTGTAAGATGATTTCCTTTTTTGCCTCCTTCAAGTTTATAAACCAGGAGAGAGATTTTTAAAAAGTTAAGAAAAACTGCATATATACACAAGAAGATCATTTGAAACATTGAGCTTCTACTAAAAAAAAAAAAAAGGATTCCATTTTTTTAAAACTAATTAGTGTATCTTGATAAATGACAAATATTGGTCAAAGTGTTCCCCTGTTGTATTTTTTAATGTTTTTATTCCCTTAAATTCGCTAATTTATTTTTATTTCATTCTTCCTTCTATTTAACTTAAAATATTTGATAGTTGATATAAGCTAAATAGCTTTAGGAAATGATTGCTCATTTTTTATTTTTTTGAAATGCTTAATTTGTCTTTATACCTCATTTGTAATTATTTTTGTAGAATCAGAGTATGGTATGTTATTGTGGTTTATTTGTAACATACATCTACGGGTTTTGTAGCAATAATCTTAACTCAAGAGAAGAAACTCTAAGAAGATTCAGGCATGTTTATTAGTGACTGAATTCTTCAGATTTTGCATGATTGTTGCACTGTTCTGTCAAATTTTCTGAGAAAGTAATATCTCTTAATTCTTACTATGTGGATTTTAAAATGAGAATAAATGTAGACATATTCTTATATTTTATTTTGTGCTAAGCACTAGAACATCATTCAGTATCCAGCTTTAATTTTCTCCTCTCAGTCCAATAGAGTTCAATGAGAAACTCCCTTGGGTTCCACGGGTGAGCCATCTTCCTTCTCCCTCTCACTTGCAGTCATTCCCCTGGACTTATGCTTGGCAGCCAGCAAAGAATCATTTCTCTCAATCACCACCTAAAGTCATGCTCCATACTGCAAGGCCCCGGGGAGTAGCCAGCAGTCTCTTTTATTTCTCTGAACGTACTCAAAAGATGTCTAAGCCAAGGAATTAACAAGATAACGTATGAAAACGCTGAGCCCAGTAGCTGGCACATGGTAGGGCCCACAGATGGCAGCTACTATTCCATTATTGCTTGGGAAAGTCTATAAGGGCACTCCAGAGAATTCATCACCTGTTCCCTGGGCTTGTCCCCTAATTAACTGGATTTGGACATGCCTATTCATGGCCAACCTTAGGTATAATGGCAACAAAACTGTTTATTTTTTAACTCCCTCTGCCCTGTACTCCTTATTCTTCTTCCCATGCTCTTATGCCCTCACCCGTTTTTACTCTTCAATTCTAAATTACAACAAATACCTCTGAAAGTAAAGAAAATGGCAAAATCCGTGCTTGGATGCAGCCTTATATTCTTTCTGTCTTTTGTCCACATCATACTTATTCTATATAGGAAATAGAATTTGGGACCCAAAAGGTACAGGGAATTCTGTGCTTTGTAGAAACTCACACTGTTGATTATGGTGCTTGGATTTTAGACCTGGGCAGATCTATTTTATATGAGCATTGGTTGAAGTAAACAAAAATGTATTAAGGGCCCTTGGCTGCATGCAATGGAAATGACGTTAAACCAGCTTAAAGAACCGTGGGATGTCTTATGGAAACCAAGTGGAGAAATTCACCGGGCCTCAACTTTATTACTACCAAAGATTCAAAAATCATCAGGACACCTTCAACAATTGTTATGGCTCCTGATTTCTCCTAGTTGGTTCCGTTCTCTCTTTCCTCTCACTTCCAAGTTCTTCAATAAGGAGATACTTCTGAACTTTATAGCTCATAATTGCACTCTCCATTGAAATATGCCCTTGACTCTTTTGGTTGTGTCATTGAAAACCCTAGAGAAGTGAATTATTGTCATAGCATAGAAAAGGTGACCATCACTGCACCGGGCTAAAAGGTAAAGAAGACGAAATTCCTAGAAAAGTAGAGATTCTGGCAGCCAGTTTCATAAGTGTCCACTACAGTTGGAGACAATACAGACTACCTTCTGAATCTGAAAGCCTCTTTCGCAGAAAAATGGTCTTATTCTGTGGAAGCAAATATGGAAAGGTAGATTTTGGTTAATATAAATATGGGATGTGCTGCCTTATAAAATAGTGTTTGTCTCTTTGTCCATTTACTAGAAATAGTCAACTTTGGGTAAATAAAGCCTGATAGTCTCAGTTGCTACTACTTGTATTTCCCACCTGACATATTCTAGGGCTGATAGCATGAACTTGAACCTGGCCCAGATGAATTTCTTTTTTTATTAATTTAATTAAAGTTTATTGGAGTGACAAGTGTTAGCAAAGTTACATGGGTTTCAGGTGCACAACTCTGCAATACATCATGTATACATCACATTGTGTGTTCCCCACCCAGATTTAGTTCTCCTTCCATCACCATATATTTGATCCTGTTTACCCTCATCTACCATCTTACCCTCTGGTAACCAGTAAACTATTATCTGTGTCTATGAGTTTTTGTTTCTTCATTTGTTTGTCTTGTTCTTCTGTTGTTTTCAGTTTTATATACCACATAGTATCAGTGAAATCATATGGTTCTGGACTTTTTCTGACTTATTTCACTTAGCATTAGAATCTCAAGATCCATTCATGTTGTTGCAAATGGCACTATTTCATCTTATGGAAGAATAGTATTCCATTGTGTACATATACCGCATCTTCTTTATCTAATCATCTATCGAAGGACACTTTGGTGGTTGCTTAAATTTCAAGATTCCAAAATTAAGATTCATCAAATCTATAGTCTGGTAATGGTTTTATAATGGTTATGTATTTTTAAAATGAGTTAGTACATTAAATGCCTTATGTATATACAGGCACAGATTATGTATTTATTTGCCTGTGACAGATTTTACTTTCTTCTGCCAATTTTGGCCACAAACTTGGCATTTATATGCACTAACACTGAATATTTAATGTAGTATACTTTTGGCTAAATTTTGAAAAAAAATTATTTGACTGGTGACACATTTGAACCACAGAAGTTTAGCGGCATTCACAGCTTTCTCATCTTCATTGTTGTTGTTTGCCTGAAGCTCACAGACTGAACACTTTTAAAATCAAGTCACATTTTATATGATATCCTCCCCAGTTAAGGAATTTATTCTGAAAAACTTACTGGTAAATTATTTTCTTTTTCTTTTTCTTTTTTTTTTTTTTTTGGTCTTTTAAAGTCCTTTTGACCTCTTTTTATTTTTTTAATATATATATTTTTAATTTTTCAAGTACAATATTCAATATTATTGTGTATTAATGATTGTGTATTAATGATATTCAATATTATTTTGTATTAGTTTCAGGTGTACAACATAGTGGTTAGACATTTATATAATTTATGAAGTGACTCCCTGCGAGGCAAGAAATCTACCAGATACAGAGTTCAAAACACTGTCGTAAGGACTCTCAAGGAACTCAGGGGGAGATAGATGAACTCAGTGAGAAATTCAACCAAGAGATAATAAACATAAAAAAGGAGATAGAAACCATAAAATTCTTTTCAATAAGCTTTTATTTTAGTCTAAGTAACAAACTAAACTTTGTTTGGTAGACTTACAAATGTACTGTGATACACAGAGAATTACTGATTCATTTAATGATTTTTGCATAGTAGAATAGCTGCATCTTCTCTCCATATGGCAGCTCTTTGCTGCCAAAATTTTATGGTGTTGGACAATAGCAAAGGGATTCCATACCAAAAGGTGCTTCAGATTTGGTTACCTCACATAAAATAAGACTTGGCATAGAGCATTTTACAGCAATGGTGTCCAGATCTAGAATTATACAGATTCTTGCTTCCAGCATATAGGGATGCTCAAATGTTTTGTCACTGAGTTATTAAGATGTATGATAGTGGGTGGCCGGTTAGCTCAATTGGTTAGAGCATGGTGCTACTGACACCAAGGTTGCTGGTTCGATCGCCACATGGGCCACTTTGCGCTGCACCCTCCTTAAAAAAATAAAAATAATAAAAATGTGTGATGGTTAAATCTTTATAACATAACAATCGATTTAGTCTGAGGACAGAATAAAAACTTGATATCAAGGATATTAATGTATTAACAATACAGTAAAACTGCGGTAAGGGCAAGCATCTTTGGAAATTTATGCTGTTCCCCCAAAAAAAAACACATGATTCTTAATTATTCAGTTTTTTTCTCTAATAGATAAGAGAGACACCAACCACCCCTTCCCAAAATTTACACTCTGTATGGTTCTGTAATACCTCTCGTCTCTTTATTTAAGTATCTTTAGTAAATGTGGATATCTTTTAACATGTGGATATCATGATCTTTGGAATGAGAGAGGGCCAGTATGAGTCCTGGCTGCATCACGCATTAGTGATGTGATGTTCATATAGTTAATTGACCCTTCTCACCTTCAGTGTCCTCATCTGTTTGGTAAAATAAAAGTGGTGGAAGTCCAATTCTTACCTTGTTTGATTCTAAGGCTTAAGGGAGTCTCATTTTGCTTGGTCCACTGCTCTGCCTGAAACAATTTTAGAGCCTGATTCCCATGACAGGATGCTCTTTTTTTCCCCCCTCACCTTGCTAGAAGCACTTTCTCAGTTTCCCTGGCCGAGAACTTCACCTCTAGATATTGGTAAATACCAGCACTTGATCTTAGGGTTCTACGCTTTTCTTTAGATGATTTCATGCCTCCTGGATTTAGCTGCCATCCATTAACTAACAACTGTCAAATTTAAATTTCAGCCCCAAATCTCCTCTGAGCTCCAAACTCCTATTCCCAACAGCATACTTCTCTATATCATAATAAATGTGTAGCGATCAGAACTCCAAGCCACATAGCCCGGAAGTGCTATTCTCTTGAGTCTTCCCCATCTTGATAAATGTCACCACTATTCCCCTAGTTATCCTTGATTCCTCTCCTTTCTTCACAGACTTTATATCCAGCCACCCACTGAACTTCACTTTCACAATCTGACCACTTGCCACCACCCCCACAGTCATCATCCTGGTTCAGGCCACCACCATCTCTCACCAGGTGCCATTGGTAGCCTCCTAATTCATTTCCTTCTGTTCATTCCTATCCCATGGAGACTGTTTTTCACATGGCAGTCAGATTGATATTGAACCATTCCATCCCGAATCCATCCACATTTGAAGTAAAATCTGAGCCCTTTACCATGGCCTGCAAAGCCTTTCACAATCTGGCCATTTTCTCATCCATCTCATTCTCTGCCTTGCTGATTTCACTGGGGCCATGTAAGCCTCCTTGCTCTTATAGAATATGCCAGATTTCCCCTTTGATACCTCTGCATTTACTGTTCCTTCTGCTGTGAACATTCTACCTTTAGGTTTTCGCATGGCTTACTCCATGACTTAATTCAGTGACATGCTCAGATGCCCTCTCTGCAGCAGAGCCTTCTCTAGAATATTTAAAACAAAACAAAGCTCTGCCATTATCTCTTTATATCTTTGCCCTACCAATTATATTTGTTTACTATTTATGTGTTTGTTCTTTTTTCTCCCTAATAAGGGAGGGAGTTCCAAAAGGACTGATGTATTGTATACGTCACTGTTATTTCACCAGCACCTAGAACACACCAATAAATGTTTGTTAAGTATATGAATGAATGAAATAACATTTAAAAATGATTTTAGTATAGTGCTGGGGAAGCTCACTAAATGTTGATTTTCATTCCCTTTCTCATTTTTTGAGTAAATTACTTTGAAATGACACCTGCATAAATCTGTAGTTTGCATAGTCATTTTGCTTAAAACATTAACAGCGTTCGTAGCCACTCTTTGGCCTTTGCAGATACTAATGCTACCTCAAGGCAGCTGAGATAGTGAAAAAGTTTGACTCAAGTGCAATCCTGACTTCATTCTTTCGGTTGTTGACCGTAGGTGAGTCAATACGTTCCTAAACCTCAATTTCATTACCAAAGAAATGTAGTTATCTTTTCAAGAGATTTTTTTCCTGCCAAAAGAAAATAATACATTTGTTTACTTTATGTAATATTAGGTACTTAGTAAATATGACTTGTATCTGAAGATAGTGATTTCTTCCAAGTTAATGTTGCCAGTAAATTAAATTACCAACTGATCTATTGTTTCATCTATATAATTAATATAATTGATAAATAATCCCAGACAGAGGACTGACAGCTATGGATTCCTAAACACTGATGTTGAGCCATCAACAACTATTCCTTGAAAATCCCTTGTAATTAATTTCTATGTTGATTTGGAGAAAGTATGTTTTAGTGTCTTTTAAGGCTCCTTCAGTATTTCATGTGAAATAGTTTTTCAATCTAATGAGAGTAAAGATTTGTCATATCAGCCTGATTGGTTTCTCATTCGTACAGGAGAAAATGGGGTGAGAAAATTATATTGATTTGTTGAGACTTGTCCAGTGCAATACTACATTTATCTTTATCTAATGCTTTCCATTTTCAAAAATATATAAATGGATTTAGTATAACTCACTTAAGTATTTTTCAGGCATTTATCCTGGCTACCCAGCAGTTTCAGTTTCAGTTGTTTTGCGTATCAGCTCTTGGTTCTCTTGCATCTCATGTTGCTCTTAGTCGTGATTGTTGGGATCTACAACAAAGTTTGACATTTTCTCAAATTACCTGTGTGTGAGGGACTTGGCCCTAAGTGTAAGTACTAACCATTTTTTCTAAGTACACTTGTTTTCTCCCATTAAAGTTTCTTCTTTTTCCTACCATGTATTGATTATTTACATTCTGAATAAGTAAACCAAAGACAAAAACAAAACAAAATGGTTGATTTTGTGTTTGTGTGCATGTGTGTGAGAAGACAGAAATGAAACAAATCTTTAGTCGTTTTCATGTCTGCTTCTAAATATTATCTCTCCACATTCCAAAAAGGGACGCATTACTTCATTATATTGATTTTCATGAAACATTTTTTCTAGTCCTGGTTATGTGTTTTATCTATTCTTCTTCATATATGTGACTTGAATTTCAGATCATATTTGAATTTGAGTTGGTGTCCTATGGTGATGGAGAGCTCAGGCATGGAGTCAAATGCCTTGTCTTAAATCTGGACTCCTTCACCATTGAGCTTGTGGCTCTAGGACACTTTACCTTTCTTTGTGCCCCATTTGACTGATCTTGTGAGTGGAGATGTTAATATGACAGACATACATATTTTGTGAAATTTAAAAGAGGTTGTACACATGAAATACAAAGCACAAAGGCTGGCATAGAGTAAGCACTCAAGAAACACTAGCCAGTACTGTCATTATGTTAATAATAAGCTATAACAGCCTGTATTCTTTGTTTCTTTTTGGAAAATTATACATCAACTTTTAGTGACATTCCCATTTGGGCTTAATACTGCCAAATCACAGAATGTGATACCGTGAAGAAACCAAGGCCAACCCTTATTTTCCAAATAAGAAAACTGAAGCTTTGAGAAACAACTTAGCTGATCACATACCTAATTAGAGGACATGCTGCTTCTGATACCCTGTTCAAAGCTCTTTTTACCATTCATTTGATTATTTGCTTGTTTTGGGTGAGGAGGAGAAAGTAAGTCTTATTGTTACCTGACATTTATCCCCCTCAAAATTATCCTCAGCTGCCCTGTCCCTGGATTAAATAAGCCACTTCTTTCATAAGACTAAGCTAACTTTCTAATAGAGCTACCAAAGTGTTCTCCTCTTGATTTTAAGATTTCTACATAGGTCCCTCAGGTCTTCTCATACTATTTGACCCTCTCTCCTCAGGCATCCCATAGATTTTTTTTTTCCTATAGATTTACAGGATTGGCTTGCAAGTAGGTAACCCTATAATAGTATGATCTAGAAGTAAAATTGTCATCTCCCTTTCTCCCTTAGAATTCTCCCTTTCTCTCATTTGTTGATACTTGACATTCCATTATTAAAACTTACCCTTTAAACTTAAGACTTGGAGTTTTGATGAAATGCAAGTCCTCTTGGTGAGAAAGTACATTAATACGTAGTAAATCATATCTTCACTAAATGAAGAATCTGAGAAAAGAGGAAGGGGACAGAGAAGGACCCTGATGTCTCAGAAGAGTGACTCCTCTCACTTTCACCCTCATGCGTTAATAACTTGCATCATCCAATTAGTGAGTTATATTTAGATTCATAAAATGCTACAAGAGCAAGTGACCTTTGAGAACCAGTAGTTCATTCTTTTCACAGAGACTGGAACTATAGCTTCAAAGAGTTAAATGCATTTGTCCAAAGTCACCTATTTGGCACCAGATGGCCTGTCTTATCAATGCACTAAGCTGAGCGCCTTCTACCTGGTAATTGGTACCTCACATCGTCTCTCCTCCTCCAATTAAGCAAGCCTCCATGTTTACTCTCCTTCATCCATCTGAATTTGTAGCTAGCTTTACTGCATTAGATCTCAACCTCAAAAGTAATTTTAACTCTTTTTAGTTATGTGTAGTTGATATATTTCAAATATATAGTTAAACAGCCTTAAAATCAAAGTTTATTGGCTATTGGTGCATGGTATATGTGCTTTTACACTTTTGATCATGTTACCCTCAATTATTTATCCCCCTAAGGAAGGCACACTGCATGCTTTCTCTGAACACCCAACCAAAGTGCAATTCATTGGTGTATCAAATATTTTTTTTATTTCTTTCGATACAATATCATATGTAAAAGTTGAATATGTTTAGAGGTTAGAAACGCTAGGTAAGTATAAAAGTTTATTAAATTGGTAACTAATAAAAATAGGTAAATATGAATGGAAAGTTTAGTTTTCACAGAAGTTAAAATTTATTTTATACATGTTGAATTTGACAGGATTGTAAGAAAAAAGAAATACAAATATCCAAGAAAAAATACGCTTAAAGGAAGACTGGGCTATGGGAGGTTGGTTACATGTGGAAGATTTGAGATTTGAGAGCCGTTTGCTAGAGGTGTTGTTACTCTACAAAAGTCAGTCTGAAGAACTACAACTATAGAGAGTTAAAGTGATTTATGAACATTAACTATTTTAAATTAGTCATAAAGTATTTGCTGATCAACTATCCAGTGCAGAGTACATTGATGGTGCTGTTGAAATGCCAAAAATCAGAGACTATTTGAAGAAGGAAAGCAGAGGCACATGGACAAATATGTAGACAAATGAAATAGAAGCAAATGTAGTGACAGGAACACAAAGAAAAAAAGCAATTATAAGCAATGTATCAACAAGTACAAAATGGCATAGTACAATTATATTCTGAGGGGACATAGGGGGGTGAACTGAGGGAAGTAGGTTAATTGGGAAATGCTTCCTCAGGGCAATGACTGCTGAACAAGATCTGAAGGAAGTGATGGGTATGAATTGCTAGAGAGGAGCAGGCAGGGAGTTCAGGGTGAAGGGAATGCCTTAACCAGAAGATGAAGGGAGAAATCAGCCATGTGTATGTAGGGAATAACACATGGGCCATTTTGCCTTCAGTAGAGAGACGAGGTGAAAACTATCAAGACTTCCTTCTAGAAAGATTTGAAGGGCTATGGTATGAAGTCAGTGAGAGTTTATGAAGAAACTTGAATGCTAATGTTGCACTTTGAAAGGTACCGACGTTTTAATGTGATTTTATTACACGACTTAGTTTTCAAAATCTAACTATTAATGGATTTCTAGTGCACAGTTTCCTGTTTTCAAAATGACATGGAAATGTGTGCTCTTATCCTCTTCCCTGTTGGCTGTTGAACTCCCTTTTTTGTTTAACTGTACAAAGAGAATAGAGATTGCCTGATGAATATTTGTTCTTGGCTAAACTTCTGCATAATGCTTTGATATATTATTCTTCCTACCAAATGTTAACAGTTGCTAATGTCATTCAAAAATGGTTAAGGGAAATATGTTTGTGAAACATACAGCTTTTACTGTCAAATTATTTCCTGAGTGAAAAGAAAAT
The DNA here is from genome assembly GCF_057876585.1 of Rhinolophus sinicus. Classification (NCBI taxonomy): domain Eukaryota; kingdom Metazoa; phylum Chordata; class Mammalia; order Chiroptera; family Rhinolophidae; genus Rhinolophus; species Rhinolophus sinicus. The sequence continues at coordinate 26,339,010 of NC_142506.1, read as the reverse complement.
ACAGTAGTACTCTGCTGTTTATTGAATGGGAATCCTTTAATGTTGTCAAGGATTTCATCAAACTGGTGCCTTAAGTAAGCAGGAAACTGTGTGCCCTCTGTTTTAATGTCTGTTTCCTCATGATGAAGCAGCCACCCCACTCCGCTGTCCAGATGGGACTACCACCTATCACAGTCCTCTCAGATAGGATAACCAGAGCATAACTACTCTGGAGCAATGCAAATATGAATTTCTTGAGGGGGAAAAAAGGAGAGATAAGTGCAGGGAAGTCAGCTAACGTGGTACATGGGTAGTTCCAGGCAGCAAAAGGGTTAATCAGATTTTCATTTTAGATAGTTGTCTTAGTAACAATCAGAGAGCCCAGGCTGTATCTTTTCCATTTGTAGGGAATGTTTAGATTTACAGAGTAGCTTAGCTTATTATATACCTGCCTTGATTGCCGGATAAGGCTTGTGATTAAAAACAGAATAAGATTCATTTTTATAATATTGTAAAGAAGAGCAAAACATTAAAAATGATGTCACTTGTGGTCTCGGATTCTGGGAAATTACTGATATTGGAACTCTAGTGGTGACTGGGCTCCTTGAAAAGTTAAAATAATGAAGGTCAGCATCTATAGCTTAAACTTTTAGTGAAAATCAGTCTGTCTTCCCTATTCCTAAGAGCGAATCTGAATCCAGCAAGTAACAACTCACTAGCAATGCTCTGAGAGACTGGACGTCAACCTCATTTTTATGCCAAATTGCACTAAACTCTCCAAAATGCATTTGTTTATTTCATAGATTAAGTGCTAATGTGGCCCTTAAATCGGAAATTGGAAAATAAAATCACATTTGGAAAGTGCTGATTTTCAGAATGTCTGAAAGAGTAAACTAGTGACACTAAAGTGTTGAGATCCTTAATTTATCCATTGGCTGTATAGCAGGAAAACAAACTTGACACCCTGCCCTGCACGTGGCCTCAAACCTCACCTGGAGAGACAGATTTCCTAAGGGCAGAGAATAGCATCCAGTCTGTTTGCCAAGACCAGGTTTGTCTGGAACAGCTGCTGCCAATTAGTGACAAGTGATATGTAGCGAGGCCATGATACGCGTAAAGTTCCAGAGTTCAGCAGTTTTTGGAATCACTATTTGAAACAAGAACACAACACTTAGGAGTATAGTTCATTCCAGTTTCATGGTAGTAACTTGGTAATGACTGAGCCTACTCAGAACATCTCCAAAGTCAGAATGTCAGCCTTTGGTAGCCACTGAATTTATACATTATTTACAGACAGCTTCTGACTTACTTTTGCTTATTATTTTAACTTAAAAATGCCCAAAGTTTCACCTTTGCCATTCTGCAAGTATCAAATATTTAGCCACTGGAGAGATTTAAAAACAAAATGGAACAAACGAAAACTTACAAGATTTAAAGTCTGTGTCTGCTCAAATTTGGAGAAAGGGGAAAAAAGTTTTGAAAAACAGGAATAACTCAATAATTACAGGGATATCAGTGGCATAGCAGTCATTCATACCTTAATATTGGTTAATTTAGTCAGATTGCTGTTCCACTGAGAGCCGTTCCACTGAATTAATGGAAGTGTTTGTTTGTTTCATGGCGAAAGAGAGAATAATGGTCATTTTGGAGTATGGAATAATTTGTGAGATAGAACACCTATACCTCAAAGGAAGACCTATAAGGGAGTTGTTGTGGCTCAAAAACCTCCACGGATTAGGGAAGAATAATTTTGGAATCTGGGAGACAGAAACAGAGAAGGGAGAAGCAGAAGAAAAAGACAAATCATATTAAAAATTTTCCTGTGGCCAGAGAAAGATAAGAAAATATCCTGCCTCCCTTTCTGTCCTTCCTCTAACAAATGATCATTATTCCTGGATGCAGGAATTTATACCTAATATGTAGCAAGATCAAGAGCTAAATAACCTTCTTGTAATCTAACCTTGAAAGTTTACCATTTGCAATATTGGGTCCATGCCAGTTCTTTGCTCAGTTTGAGTAAGATATAGACTCTTTTTTTGAAGAAAAAAAGGTTCAATAAGCTCAAGGTTTTCCAGAGGTTTATGAACTGCCATTTGAAAAACACAAGCTAAAGAAATTAAATTACTCTATTTACTGTATTTTAAATGTAAATTTTTACTACAAAAGGGATAGTTTGCCACACTATAAAGTAATGGTATATTTGTTTTCATGTTTGTTGTGTTGGGAACAAAATGAAAACATCAAATTGTAAAGAATGTCCATAAATATTGAAGACCCAAGAGTAATGCAACCTCTGGTTTGAGAAACACTGGTGAAGATGAAAAATGTATTTTGAGTTCCAAATGGTGCATTTTCAAATGAACTTTTAGAGTCCATTCATAACTAGGTCTCCCTCTATTTAATCATTTCACACTAAATTTTTTCCTGATTTGATTAAAGAATGTCTTCAGCACAGTCACCTAACATTTCCAACATCATATGGTCATTTCAACCAATACTGAAAAATAAAACAAAATCGTTGACAGGAAACCAGCTATAAACATATTTGGTTGAAGTATGGAAGAATTTTTCAAATGTCTAATAATATATCTAGACTTGGCTCTTTATTAGAAAGTCTGTGAACTTTCCTGCCTCCTGTAATCTCTCTCTCCAGGGTCAGTACATATTTAAATTGTGTGTCTGTAACATTTTAGCATGTGAACCAGAATATAGTCAGAAAAGCAGATATTCTAAAAATCTGAAATAGGTAGATAATACTAATTTTTCTGGGGAAATAATAGAAAGTTAAAGAGGATCATTTCCAAATCTTCTAAATTCATAGGTAAAACTTGAATTCTCACCCCCTCATTTGTCAGAATTGCCCTTCATTGCCATCTTAAAACTCCTTCTTCAGTATCCAAGTTGTTTTTGTAATTGTTTCTCTTTTGTTAATTCTCTAGCCAAGCCATTGATTGCCTTGGGAATTTTATACCCACCCAGCCTCCCTCCCCCCACACTTGATTCTTGAACCTTTCTTTCTCCACAATACAAACTTTAAAATCTTGCAGATATTTTCAAAATAGCTGCTCTTTTGTGATCTTTACTACATTCAGGATTCCATCGTCCATAGTAGAGCATCAGTGTGTACATCTGTTGTTTGGTTGGTTCCCCTGAAATAGAGTTAAAATTGATTTCAGAAGACAAAACTATATATGTGCTAACAATTAATGTGCAAACTAAGCAGGTGATTGCGTGATCTGAGATTTTCAACTGGTTGTTCACTTGTCGACACAGGGAAATGATGGCCAATTTCAGTAATGATGTAGCCATGCTACACATTTTGTTTGTTTGTTTTTGAGTGACGTAAACCATGATAGACAAGGAGAGACAGGGGGAGTAGGTAGGGAAGGAGAGAGAGGGGAAGGACTAGGGAAACAGAAAAGAACCCTGGAGAAGATGATTACAGACACTATGAATAATTATTATTGGAATTATTATTGGAGTGTCAAAATATTGTGGATCAAAAGCTGATGAATTTTAAGGCTATAAGAACATATCCTTCTTCACATTATGTGAAGACAATAATAAGCATGATGCTAAGAAAACTAAATGAAAAAACAACTTGGGAAAAGAATGTTGGATGGTTTCTCTGAATTTTGGTGGGAAAGGAGGGCCAGAAAAAAAACACACCTAAAAGATGAAAAGAGTTTCCAGGTAGGTTTTGACATCTTTTTTGGTCTCACTGAAGAATAAGCATCCTCCAGAGCATCCTTAGCCTCTGACCCTGTGTATGGACCAGGTCCCTGTAGAACACACGGCTTTCAGGTTTACCAACACCCTTGTTAAGATGTGGTTATTCAGTTTAAGGCTCTGTTAAGAGGAAGGCCGACATCTTGGCCAAATTCCAGAGCAGAGCAGTAAAAATAGTACCGTGAGAAAAAATTAGGGTTTCAGAATATCAAATCATTCTGCCTGAAAAATAATATGATGTAATTGCCTTTCAAGTTTGAAGGGATATCACCCTTCAACTCAACTAGAGTTCCATCTTCATTTTGGAAGGCTGAAAGGAAATGATTTTACATCACAACTGGACGCATTGAGGTTACGCCTTCTTTTGGTTAGATTTTTGGAATCTAGTAGTTGGCCAAAAAACAAAATTCTCCATTTGCTGGTAATTATGTTCAACATATCTTTTAGTTCTTTTACTTGTTTTTTTATTAGCTAATCACAGATTATTATATTTTTCCAAACAATTCCTGTGACATGCATTATTTTATTAGAGAATATTAGAGGTCCGGTATGTTACCTTACTATTTCTGTCTCTAAGCCTGGGTGCTTTAAATATGAGCATTCCTGAGTATTTGCTTCATATGTTTTGAAATACTCTATTACATTTCTTTGATTTGACTTGTTCATGTGGAATTTCCTAAAAGGGACTTTTAAAGCAATGCTGGTTCATTAGTTTTTTCCTTAAGTTTGCAAATTTCTTACAAGAAAGTTTCAGTGTCACCTCCTCCTTAAATTTTCGTCATATTTTTGTATTCTGTAACAGTAATACCTAAAGTAGCTGAGAAATTCTAATGCCTTTTCTTTGTTTACCACTTTTACGATCATTATGCATACTCTAATGCATAATGATAATTACGCATTCATGATGTTACTTGTGTTGGCTTAACTCGGAAATGGTGTGAAGCAGCTAATCTCGAAGCTACAGGCTGTTTCCCATCACTTAGATTCGATCAGAGCTGTTTGTTGAGTCTTATTGGAACGTGGACTCTATCTACACCAGTCCCATGGCTGGACCCTTCATTTTTATCACTAGTTTCACTCCCTGCCCTTTCTCCTTCCCCCCAAATCTTTGCTTTGAAGACAAGAAAACTGCAAGATAATTTGGTTTTGTTGCCTATGTTTAGTCTAGTCACAGTAACTAAATGAGGGTGATTTTTCTAAATTATCCATTTTTTTATCATCCACATTTAGAATTATATTAATATGTAATAAATCAAGACACGGTGTCATTTCTGATGCTTGAGATTTTACTATCAATTTACTTTATCATTGAGTTTACTTTAGTGTAGTTTAAACTGATCTAGTGCTAAACTCCCAAACTTTCTTCCATGTGTTGTGTGATTTTGGCCAAATAAGGAAGTTATTCTGTGTATTTGTGTATGTTGTGCCCTTATCAACAACAATTGCAAAGTATTCATTGAGTGACTATGGTTGGAAGGATGCTTTGTGCGACACTGTGAAGCATAGTAACAAATCTCATTTAGTAACATTAAAAAAAGAAAGAAAGAAACCTGAGAGTCTTGATTATTAGAAACTGGAACTTGAATTAGTCTTTAATAGCACAACATGGGAATACAGAGGGTGCCAAAAAAAAAAGTTATGTAAATTTTAAGAAAGGAAAAAACGGTATTAAAATTGTAATACTTACTATATACCGATAACAAAAGATGAATACAAGTCACGTGTGTACAGATTTTTGGCACCCCAGGTATATGCCCAAGCTATTGCTTTATCTATGAGTGAATGGTTTCAAAAGATATGGAAAGCAGAACAGTAAATTGAGACATGTTGTTCTGCGTAAGGCAAGGGGCAGAGCAAACGCCGCTTGAGTTTGTAGTTTAGCTTTTCCTTTCCCTATAGAGTTGAATTAGGGAAAATCCACTTCAGTGTGAATTCAGGGCATTGCTGTGTGATTCTCAAATGTAATGGAAGAGGAGCCGCATCAAAGATCACACATCAAAGTATGTGTATTTATTGAAGGGACTCTGTCTTTGCTTCTAGAAGATGAGGTACCATTGTGCCATTTCTTTAATATATTTATAGCTTATTTAAATTTCTAAACATTAAAGGACACCGTGAATTTGTTTTTAACATCAAGAAAGGAGGACATAGATTTGAAAAGGCTGAGTAACAAGAGACCAGTCTGCTTCAAGAGTTTCTTCTGTTTAGAGTACCTGAAGTCCTAGATCCAGAAGATACCCTACAAGTCCTGGAGTCCTGGTCTTTTCCATTATAAATGAAGAAACTGGCCAGGAAAGTATTTTGAGCAAGGTGATCCAACCGTTTCATGACAAAGTTTGAAGCAAACCTAAGTTTAGCAAATGCTCAGGTCATTTTAAAATATGTATACAACTAGCATACTAGCATGAAACAGGAACTACTAAAGAAAATGTCATTGTCTTTGTAATGGTGGGAGATTTTGCTTTGTGCTTTGTTTGGTTTGATTATAATTGACAAATGAGACATGTTTAAATAAGTAGTAAAGGATATGGTATTTAAATTTAAGGCTTTATTCCAGCATATGGTATAAGAAAATTTTGCATATTCTAAAATTTTTGGACTAGGTCAGTAATTCCCAATTTAGAACCCAAGGTAGTGGAATGGCATAATGAGGAATTCAATGTCCAGAGCCTTTTCAAACTGTTTCCCAGATACCCTACAGACACATGTTTAGATCTTCTGGGTACTAGTGAAAACTGTAGGTAGAAAATTGGAGTAATGTAGACAGAATAAATTACTTTATAACCAATAAGTACAGCTTTACATCATGCTAGGTAAGATTTTATTCAACTAACATTGGGTTGCCATTAAAACCATTTAATTGTGCCAGTAGTGGTGAGGTTGTCTCCCCACTGGCCAATCTACTAAGTAGGTAAAAAGTTAAAAGATTGCTCAAAGTAGTAAAATCTCTTACACATTTATACTACGTATATTGGTTATTCTATTGATGTCTGGATAGAAACATTAAATAGACACAGGATTTTTCACAGGTATTTAACTGTTTCTTAAATTTTCGCCATGCTCCCAAATCAATATACATCATTATAAAGAACACTTAGTATATGTCAGGTATTGTTCTAAGTGATTTATAAGTGTTAATTTATTTAATCTTCACAATAGCCTCATGAGTCATTATAATTCCCATTTTACAGATAAAGAAACTGATGCACAGAGAAGTAGAACTAGGAGTTACTTGACCAAGATTACACCATAGATGAGTAACAAAGGTTGGATTTAAACATAATCAGTCTGACTCTAAAGCCCATGCTTTTAGCCACTGTGTTAACTGGCTTTCTGTTACGTCCATCATATATGAACGAGGTTTCTGCTGCTTTTCCTTATTGTGTTCATCACATTGTGGAAAAATATTGTGAATATGCCATAAATAATATTTGAATTACAACTGAACTCTTTGATTTCAGACTGACTGAGTTAAAATAACTACCTTTTCTTTTTCCATCTCTACACTATTTTCACCCAATGTTTTTTACTGAAGCTTCTTTTTGACTTCCCAGTATGACCTTGAACCTCTGCTGGCAGGTGAAAATGCTCTGTGTTTTGGTTCAGTCTATCTGTGAACCACCCAGCTTAAGCTGAGGAACATGCTAATTCAACCCAGACCGAGATATTTCTGAAGGGGAGAATCTATCACTGAGCCAAGACTATACATTGCAGTTTAGGTTCCTTAAGTGGGTGTGTCCAAAGGTTCCGAAGAGTGGAACTAACAGGTCAGGCATGAGAGACCTGCAGCCCAGATGTACACTGATGCCTGACCGAGAACTGCTGTGATGAGGTTCTATGGTGTCTGTTGACCAGCTGAAGACCGGGAAAATTTGTTCTTCATTTTTTCTTGTGTAATCAGTGCTGAATTGAATGAATTTTACCCTAAAGAGATCTTGGATCTCATTATGAATTCTGCTTGTGATTGGAAACATATATATAGGCTATTTTTAATCTATTGTAAGCTATAATTATTTCTACAGGTATATGCCCACAGTCATAAAGATAAAAATATTAAAAAGTATTGCCTGTTTTTCAACATTTTGATGTTATTAACTAGATTATGCTCAGTTCTGTTTCCCTTTATACCTACTAGATGTCTGATGGATATTTGCTATCTCAATTAGATTTTCAAGACCCCAAATTGTGCAAATGTGAGAAATAATTCACTACAAAATTATAAATTTCACAGCTCAAAAAACTCTGAATATTATTAATGTGGCACCATGCAATTAGCTTATACAAAGTGAAGCTAGGAATCATGCATAATGTAACACAGAAACTGCTAACCACTGACTCATGGAAGATCATTTAAGCTAGTTTTCAGGGACATGAAGAATTGATACTTACCACAATTCTGAAGAAGATTCTTATTGCTTTAACACCATGGAAAGAATTTAGTTTCTCACAGATTTGCTAAGAAGAAAATAGAAGGTGATTCATGGTGAGAGCAGTTGCTAGCAATGTGAATTCCAGCAAGTTGTTTAAGATTTTAGAGTCTCAGTTTTTACCCACTCAAAAGGGGCCTAACAATATCTTTCTCATAGAATTGTGAAAATTAATTTAAAAAGTAATGTAGCACCTAGAATTTTAGCACATAGTCAATGTTTAATAAAATGTTATAAATCATATATTAGGGAAATGTGGCACTCTTCTCCCCAGCCAAAATTTTGCCTTTACTGGGAATTATGTAAAACATATTTCTTTAGGAGTATTAGGAACATAAGCCAGACACTAGAAAGAATAACACATCTGGTACTGCTTTAAGCCCATTATATACATTAACTCATTTAATCCTAAAAATAATCCTGTGACATAAATACTTTTATTATACTTATTTTAGAAATGAAGAAACTGAGACACAGTAGTTAAAGTAACTTGACTGAGGTTATACAGCTACTAAGTGATGAAGATATGATTCACACGCAATCAGCTTGGCACCAAAGTGCAAGGTTTTAAATCTTCTCTTGAATATTCATAAAGCATATTAAGTGAGGTAATGAGTATACACTTAAAATAGTATATACATAATTCATCGTGGCTGCATTTCCCAAAATATTTCATTTTTTTCATATATTTTTATGACATACTTTATTTAGCAGTAAGAATAATTAAATGAGTGTATAGGAAACATGTTTGATAGAAGTACATGACTTCCCAAAATATGTATATAAGAGATTTTATGGTTAGGTTTAGATATAATTATTAAAATATAAGCCACATTTTATAAACTTTCAATCCAATTGGAGAAGGACTCAGTGTTTTTAACTTTAAAATTAAAGTATAAACCTAAATTATGAAGACTGCTTAAAATGGGTCTACTGATCACTTCTCATCTATTGCTATGCCTTTGTTTGGTCATGGACCATCCAATACGCATTGTGCTTTTCAAATGTGTCGGATATATACTTAAAATACAATGAGCTGAATTATAAATATTGATTTAAATCTATTTGTGTATCATTTAGATATTTTTATAATCAATACAGTGTGAGCATCTAGAGGAAAGGTAACTCATCTTTTATCTTTCTATTTTTAGAGTTTTCTATGCAGTAAATATTTAATGAATATTTACTGAATTAATAATCAGTGTACTTAATTTCTAGTAAAGTATAAAGTAGATTTTTTTTTAAGCAGGATAACCTAAATAAGCCTCTCAAAATAGAAATGGTATAGAACTATCCAAAAATAATGCCAATCAGTTCTTACTAAATAGAATGATTTTATACACGAGGTTACATTATTTATATGGCAAAAACCACATCTGGATAAGGTAAACCAACTTGTTGTAAGCTTTAATATCATTCATGTGCAACTAAATGTAGAATTTAAGCCCTAGTCTTTACACCCAAATGTAAATCTATTAACTTTTAATAGATATGTTGCTTTGTCGTGTTAACATTATTCAAATCTCCTTTCCAACATTCACCTTAATACTTTTATTCATATTTCTACTCCTTTTGTGAAGAATATGGTTAGTGAAATTTGTCCAGGGGTTGTATTAATAAAAGTTTACCTCATTTGATTCTGATTTCATAGATGCTCCTTTAGTTGCCCCAGACCCACAGATGTGCTGAACAAGGTCCTGGATTGAGCACATGTAGAAATGAAACTGTCATTGGTTGGTGTCCTCTTCTCATTGTTTTCCCCCGTGGAAAGCAATGCAGCCTGCCTCCAAAAGGGTGGGCCAACCCCCGCAGTGAGTTGGACACTTGACTTTTAGTCTCTGAAAGTACAAAATTAGGATAGTCCTGCAGCATCTGTTGATTTTTGAGAGTAATATTGAAAGCCACCCTCATGGTCAGAGTCTTAACTTTCGATACTTAATTTAAGTGTTTGCGATATTCTTGTTATGAAAATGTCTCACAGTTAGATAAGCTTTGTTTGACTACTCTAGCGCACCTTTACACTTCTGCCAACTAGTCTGCCAAAGCTTTTATTTTTTTTTTACACCCAACTTCCAATAACTTGTCTGAAAAACATCTGCCTTTCTTAAGGGTACTATATTTATCGCAACACCTACTACTATATAGTTTAACAATTCCATTTTTTTTTTCCTCTTTGGAGGGGAATGCCTTCCTCATTCCTATTCTTCCAGTTTTTAACTAGACTCTTTCCATCAACTTCAAACATCATAATATCAGGTGTATTTTAGGTTCAAAATATAGGGAGTTCTTAATAATTTATGGTTGTAGAGAGAAATAAAGAGTACAAATCATGAAAACAACATATAATTGAAAGGGAAAAAACCCTTTATATTTGGTTTTATAATTTACTATGTTTTAATATCAAGATTGCCCTTTTTTGGTGGAGGGGTGTGACATGAAAATTGGCTAAAATGGTAATAATGAGGAGACAGCCTAAAAGGTGGCTGAAAGATTCATTATATATTTCAGTGGATTAATTCATGAGGAACAGACCTATCTCAGTATCCGAACAACTCTGTGCAGGGGTGAACTGTTTCTCTCTTCCACAGAATGCCTTCGGGGTAAATCTCAAAAAGAGACCACATTTTTTATGTCTAATGCCACTGATAGTTGAATATTTGCATACATCTATTACACAGTCTCTATAATTCATACTAACAATGGTATTTTGGCCACACCACTTTCTCTGACCACACCATTTTCTTTGGTGTTAAAATTCCAAAGCAAAGTTATTTAGAATGGCTTTATTTACTGCTTCACCAATAAAAATAGTAACATTTCAAGTAAGCATAAGTGTATTGAGATTTCATATATATCTTCTCTGTACTCAGGCTTTGAGTTTTGGCTTGATGAAATTTCTACAGTAGAAAGTTTTACCCTAATATTATTGTCAAGCTGTAAGGACATATGAGATCATCTTACAGGAGAGGAAGATGAGACCTTCAGAGGTTAAGTGATTGACCCCGGGTCACACAGCTGGGACCACGGCTTTTAGGATCCCTGAACCTTGTCACAGGTTTATGTGTCAGCCTTATGTAAGGATGGCTACTCAAGAGCAATTTACTTTTCCCTTCTCCAAGGTTTCAGCACTGACACTCTTTTGCACATTGCACTATGTGCAAGCCCAGAAATTCTGCCAGGAGCAAAACAACACTCCTTAAACACTCTGTGACTTTCAGAGCTGTATAAAATAAAAGGTTGAAGTTAATGGTTGCCAGCTTGGAGGGAGTTGTTCCTCTTTGGCGCCAAATGTATGTGGAGAACAGATGAGACTGTGGGAGTGAAGTTGGCAAAAGGGAAAGAGAAATGAGTCTATTCTTTTTTTGAAAATGGAAGTATAATAAATATCTGGATAATTTAGACGTTTATTATTCATTCAGAGGTCCTTCCCATTTGAAAATAAAATATCTGTATCTTTGGTGTGAGTACTCTTGAATAATAATCTTATATTATTTTTTTAAATATCAGAAAATGATTCTTTTATTTGGAAGTAAAGAGATTGTTTTAATGACCTGTATATATTTAAGCAGTGACACATGTTAAGATAATGTGTTTCAACAATTTTGAGAACTAAAAGCAAATATACCTCAGAGATAATGATTATTTAAATTTTTGGTTCATAGAGATAAAACTGTCTTTGACATAAGGAGTATGAATATAGTAGCCAAGAATTCTATCATTTTATTTCACACTCATTTTGTTTTTAAAAAGTCTCTTATCGTGTTTGAGATCCCACATACCACAGTGAACTTGAAGACATTTGTTAGCAGAAGCTCTCTGGAATTCCACTCTCGTGCTATCCTTAACAGACATTTTGTAGAACTGTGCTCAGGAGAAACCCTATTCTAATAAAACCTTCCTGGGATTTCCATTCATAAATCTATTCTGTACCCAATGGTATAGTGTCATGGTTCTTGTTGTATCGCATTACTCATGTCTTTCCAATTTAGATTTTTTACGTATTTTCTAATTTGAGCATTCTTAATTGATTTGAGCTTGAGTTTGAAAATGTGTCTAGCACATCAATTTTTTTCAACCAATGCAAATTTGATAACCTTTAAGTTGAGTTTTGTTGCTTTTTAAACAGTAACTGTAGATCAGATACTTGCTATAAGATTGGAAGTTCTTGAAATGACTTGTTTAAATCTGTAATTTCTCTCTCTCTCTCTCTCTCTCTCTCTCTCTCTCTCTCTCTCTCTCTCTCTCTCTCTCTCTCCCTCTCCCTCTCCCTTTCCCTCTCCCCCTCTCCCCCCTTCCCCCCCTTGTTTTTAGACACAGTAACAAAGGGAAGACTGAAACTGACTCAAGAGACATCCCAATGTAGTTCAGTGGCCATTTTATTCTATTTTAAAATGGAAGCATATGTTTTTAATAGAAGCACAGATTTACCTAGTCATGTCTGAATGATGTGTGACATTAATTAGTCATGAGACTATTTGGGTGTTATTGCCGAGAACCTGTTTTTATATCATCACACAAATAATGTTGACCCTATAGCCACATGGAGTAGAGTGTTTCTGTTTATGTAATTTAAAGTAATACTTTACTTTCTGAAAGGAAAAAAAAAAAAAATATTTGCCTCAGTACCATCAAGCTCATTCACAGTGTCCTATATAACTTTTTAAAGGTTATCTACTAAAAAGCATGGTTTTATTAGGTGGAAATCATCAAACTAAAAGTTTTATAGTTCCAATCAAATCAGTCCTGTTGAGATTATATATCATGACCAGAATTACTGAAGATACAATTGTGTAGGGCCTTCAATTACTACTTCATGTTTCTGTGGCTCCAGGTAGTCAAAGATGTGAAGTTGTTATGCCTCCTCAGGATAGGCTGTTGGTGAAGGGAATTTTGAATTCAAGCTCACGGTCACCAGAGACTTCACACAGTTAAAGGAAGAGTGATGTGACGTTTTTGTGACTGTCCGATTGAATTTGAATTTATTCTAGTGTGGAGAACTACTTGGATACATTAACTGAAACTTTTACTCTATAAAATTTCCCCTGTAATAGTACATGGTCAAATCACATACACTACCATTTTTTCATATAGATGTAGAGAATAATGCAGTTGGGAAGCATTGGCAGTTTTTCTGGTTCTATCTGAATCCAGTATCTGCAGTAATTTGGAAACATTTTTTTTTAATTTATTGGGGTGACAATTGTTAGTAAAATTACATAGGTTTCAGGTGTACAATTATGTATTACATCATCTATAAATCCCATTGTGTGTTCAGTTCTCCTTCCATCATCATATATTTGATCCCCCTTACCCTCATCTTGGAAACAGTTTTTAATGCCTACTATCAAATGTGTTTTTACAGCTGAGAGAATAGAAACAACTATGAATTGTTAAAATAGCTATGCATTTTGTCAAACAGATCTCAGCCCTTTTCACCTATTACTTAGTTCTGGAAGCAATATACCAAGAGCATTTTCATCAGCTTCCAACTACAGCTCATGGCATTGGCTTGAGGATCTCTAATGAGATTTTGTTATATTTCCTAAACTAAAGCTAATGGAGGCCAATTTTTCCATCAAATGACACATCTTGTTCTTTTAAAAGACTGTCATGTGAGGCTCTTCTCATGGGTCAGATTTTCCTAAGACTTCTAGCTCTTCCTAAGTCTCATTTCAGAAACCTTCAACAAATATTTCCTGCAAAATTTGGAATCCCTAAGACAGCATTATGTACCAGTTTCTTGGGTTAGAATTATCCTCTGTTCTTTACCTTTGGGCTGTCTACTTTTATCTCCATTAACCTTTTGGCTTGAGTATAAACATTTATTGAAGTTCTACCTCCTTTGTCGGTCGAGTAACTCCAGAGGTTAGTGAGAAGTGGATGTTAGTTTGACCTCTTTTATCCACATTAGATGATTCTAATTATTCCTAAGAAATGACACTTTTGACCCATTTTGTCCTTGTCAAGTTTGTCTAGTTGTAGACTGTCTAAGCATGAAAGTCTGGGTTCAAAGAGTGTCCACGAGTGCAGATTTTTTAAACTTGCAATATGGAGCCTCAAAAGTGCACAGTATTTCTTTTTCTTTTTAAAACATTCCAACTTCACTGAAATTCAGGGCTCCTGTTATGAACCTTGAATTGATTTATAATCGAAAGAGACTGCCTAGATGCAGATAAAGTGCTAACTTTAACCTGTAAAAGCCCATGGGTTATTTCAATATAAAAAGAAAAAAATAATAATAAAAGAATGGTAAACCCCTTTGTATCAGTGAGAATAAACTAGGTTTTGCTGAGGTTGCAAGCAACGCTAATATCACAACAGCTTTTTACATAAAAAGTTTCTTTCTCATGCTACGTGGCCATTGTGGTTACCAGGGCTTCTTCCTTACAGGCTGACAAGATCACGTCAGCAAAAAGAAGGCGTGATGGTGGTCCATTGGCTCTTAACACTTCTGTGTGGGAGTGACATGGATCATTTCTTGTTCTAGTTCATTGATCAAATTGGTCAAATTAAGTCATATGACTATATCTAACTTTAAAAGAGATCTAACTTTAAAAGTGAGAAATAAATGATCAATAGCACAATTAAATTGGATAATAATTTTTGTTTTGACATCTATGGTAATCACTACAAACATTAGCAGTGCCTGAGAAATAGTAGAGATTCAATAAATGCTCTTTGTACATTTTAAATTCATTTATTCACGTAGGTATTCAGCAAGAGTTTGACGTGTATCTATGATGTACTAAACACTGTGCTTGTTGCTTTATATGACAACTTTTGAGATAGAAATTATTATCCCCATTTTGTAGCTGTGCATTCTGAAGTTCAGAACGTACAGGTTTAAGTGATTTTACAGTGACAGAACCTGCCCGAAGCATGTGTCAGGATTCAAACCTAGATCATCTAACTCCAAGAACAATGATGTCCTTTCTGCTACACCTCAGCTGTCAGGTCATTGTTGAATCATGAAATCTTTTAAATATTCAGCTATAGAAGCAGCAATTATTACAGTCACCACTGGGTATTTCCTCATATTTACAGCAAGAATATTAAACATAGCTAATGATTTTGGAATGACAATGTAGATTTGGTGTGACTCCAGTGAAAGGAAAGTTGTTTACATTTTTGAGCACATTCGATAAGGAAGTTGTCTTTTTTTTTTAACTATGTCAGTAAATCTGAATGCCTTTTGTATTAGTTTTTTATTGCTGCCAAAACAAATTACCACACACGTAGTGGCTTTAAACAACAAAAATTTACTGTAGTTTTGTAGATCAGAAGTCCAGTATGGGTCTCACCAGACTAAAGTCAGTTTATCAGGATGTATTCATTTGTGGAGGTTCCGGGGGGAATTCATTTTTGCTCATTCAGATTGTTGGCAGAATTCACATCCTTGAGTTTGCACACCCAAAATACCTGTTTCCTTGCTCCTTGCAACTGGAGACTATTCCCAGTTTCTAGACCACAACGTTCCTTAGCTCATGGCCTCAGCATTCCATCTTCAAATGCAGCAAAGGCATGTGAAGTCCTTTTCATGTTGAAGCTCTTTGATCTCTGGTTTTGCCTTTCTCTTTTACTTTTAAGGACTCATATGTTTAGATAGGGTCTATCCAAATAATCTAGGTCATCTCATTATTTTTATGGTCCTAAATCTTTACCATAGCTTTAAAATCCCTTTTGTCAAGTAAGGTAACATATTCATAAGTTCCAGGGGACAAGGGTGTGGCCATCTTTGGGGACCATTTTTCTGCCTCCCACAACTTTATATCTGCTCTCTTTTCCCAACATGTTCTGCCAACTGCACCCTCTGTATGATCCCAGACAAACATCTTAGCTTTACTTTCTTCATTTGTGAAATTAGGGAGTTCAACTCATGGAATATAAAATTGCTTCCTCTTTTAACATTCTAGACTTATATGAACCCTTACGATAGCGAGAAGCATGGAAAAATGAACCTAATGATCAATGTGGATGTTATTGTTATTTTCTATTCATGGATTTTCCTGGAGTGTAGATTTCATATAATCCTGACTAACTCCTTCCTTCTCATACTTGGTAATCTTCTTTGAAGGCAGTCAATCTCTACAAAAGTTGACTTCTTCAGAAAGAAATTGACTTACCTCCTCAAAACTGTAATAACTGGTCCCTTGAGATGTTTTTTATCTACTTATTTACTTTACAGCTTGGATATAGCTTTCAGCAAATCTTGGCTACGTTTCTGCTTTTGCTTTATTGATTTGGAGTGAAAGAAATTGTTTTCCCTTCAATTCAGTTTTTTTAATAAGTCAGATTCTATTTGTGCCTAGGCATAATAAATGTTTCCAAAGTTTTAAAAGATACAATGTCTAACTTACTATTAAGGAAATATATTAATGAACAATTTTTATTTGTGCCACAACACTAACTCCTTTAAATCTAATTTGCTCATGTACAAAGTGGAGAAAGTGTCAACACCTAACTTCTGCAGTTGAAAAATCAAAAAAGAAAATTCTGGGGAAGTACTTAACACCTAACATTTAGCAAGTACTCGATAGATGTAAACCTCTAATATGATTTTTACAATAGTAATATTAAGGGTAGAAGTGAATAACTCATCCCAGTTTGCGCAAGCCTTTTCAGCTTTAGCACTGAAAGTCCAACATCCTGGGGAATCTTTCAGTCCCAGGAAAGCCCAGATGGTTGTTGTAGTAGTTTGGAAACAGAGCTAAATATAAATATGGGCACTGCTTTGTACAAGATATTTGATCTAAAAGAAATTATTTAATCTTTGAGTTGCAATTTATTTATCTGGAAATATATATGAGGCCTAATAAGAGAAGTGTCTAAACAAAATACCTGCACCTATAGCAAAAATTATAGGGCCCATGTTCCTCCTGCTTAAACCATTATTACTGGCTTTTTTCTGCTTAGATATTTTAGCACAATAGGTGTTGCCTGATATGAAAAGGTCCTTCAAGATCTGTCTATAACCTGTACTTCCAGACACATACATTGTTCTGTTCCTTCCTCTTATCAGTGATAATGATATCGATGATGGTGGTGATGATGGCAGCTAATGCTTATCTAGTGTTTTTTATATACCAAGAACAACTCTAAAGACTTTATAATAACTTAAACCAGAATCCCAAAGGTACTACTCACTTTCCCTGTACACAATATATACTATTGCTATTATGTACTATTCAGACGATGCCCGTGCTATTACCAGTGATTGCAGATTCTTCCTGCCTTTAAGACCCTTCTTCCTCCCTTTAAGATCCTGCCTGAATGTTACCTGTATGATATCCTCCCAGAATCCACAGGACAGGAGTTTCTCTCTTGCCCTTCACTGACCCACAAGCAATTTACTCATGATGTTGAACTCCCTACCGTTCTACTTTTTGCATTATATTAAACTTTTTTTTTTTTTTTTTTTTTTAAATGTATCTATATCCTTCATCAAAAAAGAGCTCGTTGTATTTCTAACACCAAGCACAGGACTATGTTGGTTGGGTGGTTGGTTGGTTTGTGAAAAGAATGTAAGATCAACTGATTTACTTTACATTAAAAGATTCCCTGACGAATTTAAGTAATCAATATCTATTTTTCATATTATCTGTGGAAAATTGTGAAAGCTGATTTACTGTGTAGAAATCTATGTGGCTTGACGAACTATGGAGCGTAAAGATTAAATAATTTAGAATGCATGTCTTTCCCATGAAATAAGAGAATACAGTAGAAAGGGGACCAAGTGCCTGTTGCCGAATCTGTTCTGTAAAATCAGAAGTGAGAAGATGTTACAAATAAGACCACTAAATCCCTCATACACAGGTTTATCTAAATGGTGGACTCTTTTCCGTGACTTGTGCTTTCTGCTTGGACCTCATGCAGCAGGTCAAATGGGTTTTCTAGATTCCTGCGAGATTTGAAATGGCCAGATTACACAGACCCTGATCTGTGGCCTTAACTATTCTTCTGGTAGGAAAAGGAGCTGAAATATGTACAGTTGAGACCTAATATTTAATTGGATGTGGGTCACTATCATTTTAGATTGAAGAAAGCTGCTTGTCCTCAAATTCTAATTTGAAAATGGAAATAAATATAAATGGTCACTCAAACTGATAAATCATAGGGATAACTTGAGAACATTTTTGCCTCGATTGTTAACAATTTGTAATATAATATAAAACTCTTTCCTACAGGGCTTTCAGATAACTAATTTTCATGGTTATTATTGCCAAATATTAAGATACGTAGTTGAAAAATTATAAACTTAAAATGAATCAAAGTATTAATCTGAAAAATCAGTATGTTAGTATTTCTTACAATTGATCTGGTTTACCACCTCTTCTGTTTTAATATGTGAAGTTTTTTGTTTTGTTTTTCTTTTAGACTCCTTTTTTAAATTTGCCTATCATGGTAGATTTTCTCATTAAATTGTATATTTTATGGCAGTTTTACCTCTTATAATACAATTGATACTTCCAGAAATGGGTTAGCATTCATTTTATGCATAGTTTTTAATACGGCTTTTCAGTGAACAATAGATCCCTGTCTCAGGGGCTATCGTTGTTGTCATTCCGCAGGTCCTCTGGGTTTTCCAGATTCCTGCGAGATTTGAAATGGCCAGATTACACAGAACTCCTCAAGTGAATACTTGTTAATGCCAATTTGGGAAATTGGTGATAGGATACAACATGTGAGAAAGTCCCAGAATGGGCTGAGGTCTCTTTGGCCGGATCATATCTAGGTGAAAATACAGTTCAGAAATTACCTTGAGACCCTCGTATTGTACTCCGTGTTGTGGTTTCATGATAGTTGATATACAGAACATGGGCTGGTAAATGATAAGTCTGAATGCCAGTTCACTGTCACTCATCCGGAAACAAGAGTCTTGCTAAGGCTTACTTATTTCCTCCCCAGTTTATTTTCTGCCGTGTAAATATATCACCATGGTTAAAGATATAATTCAGGTGCCCTACAGCCGAATATGATGAACCTTTTAAGTGTTTTATTTAAAATGTACACTGAAAATATTTTGTCAGAACTACCTCACTTGTCTCCCTGCTTCTGTTTCTCAGAGGAAGAGATGTCATGCTTTAGTTGCTCTGCATTTGAATTTATTCACAATTTCATTTTTGCAGTCTTTCTGGAGACAATGTATGGTGAATCATTAGCATTATTATTATTTCAGTCACAGTCAGATTACACATCCACACTTAGTAAAGGGGGTTGGGTAGATTTCATTATTCATTCAGAATAAATTCCTACTCTAATATAAATGTTGCTCAGGATAGAGCTTTGAAATGGATCCTGATTCTTTAAATTCTTTCCTGTCTGTTTCAGGAAATAGTGAGATCCTGTTGATAGTAAAGTACAATGTGTCTAAAGTTCACTTCTAAACACTCTGCTCTTTGCAGAGAAAGTCATCTGCATTCTCTTTATAATTCAGAGCCGCAAGAGATCTGTCTAATCTTGGAGATCTGATCCAGTATCATTTAGGAAAAAAGAAAAAATCCTTGATAATAATTCTACCATTCAGATTAGTTAGAGCAGTAAAGCTTTACAGCTTCTGTAGTCTTAAAAAGATATCATGAGACAGGGGAATAAGGACTTGGATTATGTTTTGGAAGATTTAGTTGTTTGTAAAAATAAAATGATTAGTGCAGTTATTATTTGAGTTTTTAATCAACGAAAGCAAATGGCATCTGTTTGTTATCATTCCTTCTACAGAAGACAAAGGCTCACGTCCCAATGGTGCTGACTGCTGGTCCCAAGTGGCTCCTGGATGTGACTTGGCAAGGAGTTGAAGACAACAAAAACAACTGCATTGTGTACAGCAAAGGTAAATGCAAGATCATTTCCTTCTCTCTTTAAAAGTATTGAAACCCGAGCATTGCAAAATAGCACCAAACAACCTGGCATGGGAGCACAAAGTAAAATTTGATCCTCTCTCTTCCTTATTCTCTTATGAATCTCTCTAACCTGTGTTTGCAGCAAAGCCTACTGTTTTCTTTTCTTTAGAACATAAAACAAATATTATATCATTAATGACTTAGTGCCGTACACATTTTCCTAAACTCTGTATTTAGCTTGACAAATCCCTTCCTTGCTGTTAGCTCTATCGATAGTCGGTTTGATGAAATCTCAGATTCTTCTTTTAGGCGTTATCTATCAAAAAGTCACTTCCTTGTGAAATTTAGCAATTTGTGTCAAGGTGCATGATCCAGGAGGCACTATATTCCAGCCAGTTTCTTGAAATCACTCATGATGTGAGGATAGCTGAAAATGAAACCATTTACAAAGACTGAGAATTCTTCCCCATGGTGATTTTTGAAGGGCAGGAGGCAAACGGGAAAGAGGAAGCGATGGCTTGCAGAGTTTTGCCTTTGATTTGCTCAGTGTGACATCAACCTAGACTACGTCATATAGCTATGCCCTGGCTCCAAAGGAGACGCTGCTCTGTGATGGCACATCATGGGACTGGATCTTCAAAACACAGCCCCCTCCTTGAGTGTGGTGTGGTTTGGGGCACTTTGCTCCATGTTCAAGTTATGGACCCGAGCTCTGTACTTTTACAGTGAAATCCCTAATCTCTCGTCTTCGTAAATATTGCAGAACCTTGTGCTTCTCATGTTTAATTTCTTTTAGCTTTCGTTTTTAACCAAATAGACCTACTGAGATCAAAGATTTATTTGCACATTGAACCTAGAAACCATAAAAGCATACAAGAGAACAAGCAAATAAGCACCCCTATCAATGTATTAACATATAAAACACTAATCATAACATCAAAGACTCTTAAAAACTTGCTAGAAACAATTACAACTTGTTCCTATAATCATTACAATTTGTACACTTATAAGAGGATTGCCTTTAAACTACCATGAGCCTTTGAAAGTTGAAACACCGGAAAGAGGGAATTTGCAAGCTATAAAAACAATCTGCACACCAGGATCTGATTATATTCCTTTTCCTTCTGTAATTGCTGGTCCCATACCCACTCATTTTCTAACCCCAAATAACTGTGGTAATGCTGGTGGGAGATTTTAGCTGGAAGGGGAAGTTAGATTTTCCCAGGATATGTCAATGTGATCTATCAAAATGGAAAAAAAATAGTATATAGTGAACTCGCTTACCAATCAATGCCCACATTCAGAATGCAAAACTACAAAAGATACCTTGGAATATAGGGTCAATTACTAGAATAAATTGTTTGCTGTACAGTATCTTACCTTCATGATGACAATATAATATGGAGGAACCAGGGGAAATAGCTGTCTCCTATCATAATCCAATTCCATTTCGTTAGTAAATCAGGCCTTCTTTTAGAAGAGATGATTGTGACATTGCTATGGAAGGAAAATAACAACGAAACTGTAGTTCCATGTTCATTGGAGTACTTTAACTCAACATATTTATGTGTTTTTCTTGTGGTTGGATAGACCTTAAGCTTTTTTGGCAATAAACTTAGAGTAATTTATAGAAGCTTATTAAAATTAACTCATAAAGTAGGCAATGTGCCCACCTGTGTGCTAGCCTTGCATGTGGATCATATAATAATAGCCACCCCTGAATCCTCTTTCTTGATATTCCCATCCCGAATTGTATGTACTTCTCTCATTGCTCTTCACTGTCGTTTTATGATGATCATTTTATGTGTTTAGGAAAAGAGTAGGTAAAAAGTAAGCTGTCATTGCCTGCCTTTCCAATCTACTTTATATGTACTAAGGGCAAGGACTGTGTCTTCGTCACCTTTCTGTCTTTGGTTTGGCATGTTGCCTATACAAAAATGGACTAAATAAACATTGATTGGTGGACCAGATAAACAAAATGATAAATGGTTGCCAGAAACTATAACAGATGCTTCACATCCTACAATGATAAACCGTATGCATTCCTGCCATTAAATAGTTTATAACCTACAAAAGACAATTTGATATTGTTCAAATTACAAGAGCGATTGGTATTATAGTTCAAATAGCAGAGAATACAATAACTACTATATATGCATGGTTTCATTTAATTGTTTAAAACCTCCTGGAAGATAATTAATATACTACCTAACTTTAACCAAGTGACACTGAGAGGTAGGTTGAGGAATTTGCCATGCTCACATAGCTAATATGTGCAATAGTTGAAGCAGAGTTCACACACACATCTGTCTAACATAGGGTCTGAATTACACATATTAGAATACATTCTCCC
This sequence comes from Rhinolophus sinicus, assembly GCF_057876585.1. NCBI lineage: Eukaryota > Metazoa > Chordata > Mammalia > Chiroptera > Rhinolophidae > Rhinolophus > Rhinolophus sinicus. The sequence goes on along the minus strand of NC_142506.1, from coordinate 26,316,685 downwards.
TGCATTAGCTGTCAGACAGCTCAGTGAGATAACTAGTGTTTTTCTCATTTTACACAATTTGTAATTGTGACTTAGAAAGGTAGAATGATTGTCCCCGGTCATGGAGAGCTAACAGGGGAGCCAAACTTGAAGGCAGGTCTTGACAGTTCCAAATCCTGTACTCTGTGCTACTGTGGGACTCCGCCTGTCTACTGCCCACGGTTACATGATGAGTAAATCCTCTCAAACCACTCAGACCTGTATGCCCAGAAATCACAAAGAGTATATATTACAGTGTGGAACTTCCCAAAGTATGTGTGTGTGTATGTATGCCTTGTTTTTTCATGCCAATGGAAAACTCTGCTGTAGACTCTAATCTCTTAGATGGGCTTCAAATGCCTGACATTAACTCCTAGTGTTCGGATTACCTTTGGAGGGACGGGATAGCTCACCCAGAGCATGTCTTAAAATACTGAGAATACCTAAGTATTCTGGGATTGTCACATGGGTCATTCGAGTCATGGAAAATATGACCCCAGAAGTGCTCCTCCCAGGATCCCACGGGCTCTGAAGCCTTCTGTCTTCACAGGCTGCAGGTGTGATAAACCTCTTCAAAACAAATGAGTTTTGTAGGTGGATGGATTTGGCAATTTAGATTTAACAAGTATTGACTTGGACATCAGTGGTGTGTGAGGCATTTTCATAGTATCATATGTTGTTTAGTAGTTGGGGCCCTTTTGTTTTCAATTGATAGAAATCCAAACGAAGTTGACTTGTGCAAAAAAATGTGTGTGTGTGTGTGTGTGTGTTGGGAGTAGGAGGATTCATCTGCTCATATAACTGAGAGTCCAGGGAAATTCTGGATTTAAGGAACATCTTGTCCAGGTGTCAAACTTTGTCCCCAGATTGTCTCTCTCTTCTGTCCCTTGTTCCTTTTGTGCGCTTCATTTTCAGAAATAGTCTCCTCAGGTAGTGGGAAGCGCCAGGCGTTCTCTACCAGTGAAACAATTGAGTGAAAAGAGAGTTTTTCTGGGTTTTTATTGGGGCGCATCACATACGATTCCCCTGTGTAATCCCTGTGACTCTACCTGGCTGACTATAGTCATCCTTAGGGCCAAAAGATTAGCATTAACCCGCATGTGCTGCTAGGATGGAGGAGAAATAGTTCCCCAAATGAGACCAAAGTGCTTTCTCAGACACACAAAAAGAATGGTTGCTTGCAGGGCTAACATCCATGCACCCAGATGCAACACATTAATGGCCCTAAGAAGCTCTCACTGAAGAGGAAAAATACATTCCTTAATATCAAATTTATATTTCCTTGTTTCGTTTCCTAGCTAAAAACCTACATTACTTATAACTTTCATACCAAAAATAATTATTATTTGACCTGGCTGTCTGAGAGTATTATCAGTACCTATTTACAAATAGAATGTACAATGCATGTATGTAGTGTTTTTAAAAATTGCCTTGGTCATGCAATTTTTGGTAGAATTTTTATGGTGTGTAAGATAGGCCACTTAATGTGTAACTATTACCATTAAAGAAATATACTTAATTTTTGAAGTATTACTAAATGTAGTTTCACTTCCTAGGTATCTATCAAATAATTATAAAATTGTATTACATCACTTAGTACTATTTGACAGGCTACCATCATCTTGTTTTATTAAACTAAAAAGTAGTATCATATTTGGCATTAATATTATAATCTGATATACTATTTTCCTGCCTCAACTATCCCCTGTCATTCCAGAAAGTAATTAGTTCATCCAGACATTGATGGACCAGACTTGTTGGGTCGTCTGTTTTTTGCCATTATTCTCAACAGACTCCAGATAATTCTAATTTACTTATCTACAATGGAAAAAGACTAAAAAGCACCATGCTGAAGTTAAAGGGAGGTTGCTGGGGGGGTAGGATGAGCGAGGCATGCCTACTTACTACTAAAATCCACTAATGCCTCTTGAACACTGGAGATCGTCTTCTTTTCTCTATACCATTCTGTTCTTTACTTATAGTGTTTACACAGTGTGGTGACCTTTCTTACATATGAAAAGTAAATGGCTTACTTTGAGTTTTATGATTTTGAGTATTTAAAATTAAGTCTTTAGCATGTGGGTTTTGTTGATTCACTTCAAATAAGGCATAAGTATTTAGTATTTCATGAAGTTGTTATTTCAGAGTAGCTATATTGTCTATATATCCAGATTAATAGAATAGACAGTGTCAATCAAGAGTGGAAAAATATCAGCCTACCCTTCCTTCCACCTTAACCATGGAAGGTTTCTTTTTATATAAAAGCACAATATCGTTGTAAAAAAAACTGTCGTACATTTGTATCTGTGTGCAAATCATTTACCCTCTCTAAATCTTGATTTCTCAACTGTAAAAATGGAATAGCAAGGGCTGTCTTGCAGAATTTGGAGGAAGAAGCACCCATACACATAACTGTATTTTAATTACTATCGATATTATATTGCTAGTTGTCTTACACTCAATCCAATTTGCCCTGTAGTCATGTGTCAGTACAAATTTAGAGGAAATGAAGCTAGGCCTCCATGTTGGCATCAAGCAAGTATGCAAGGAAACACAATCATCTGACATAAGATTTCCAAGAGTTCCAGAAGTCCCATTCAGTCACTTTGAACCCACAGTTCCTGCAGAGAACTATATTACAGAATCAGAGGCCTGAAGCCTTTGCCGGAAGACATTGCTGGATTTCTTTTTTTCAATTTGGGGTACAGGATACTTTTATTTTTAATCAGTTATATAAAATGGTAGTATAAAGATGACAATGATAATATTCATACTATTAATAGCAGTTACCATTTGTTACTCACTGATTCTCTGTCAGGCATTGTTTAAACACTGTGCATACATTTTCTCATTTAACGATACAATAAACTCATGCTATAAGCAGCATTATTCCCACTTTACAGATGAGTAAACTGAGGTTAAAGTAAGTTCATAGTCGAAGGATATATATAGCTCATACGTGTTAAAATTGGGATTCAATCTTAGCATATTGTTGTCAATCCCAATTATACAATTAGCAGAGTTTTGAGGATACCATTTGCTAGGCCAAGGTTGCAGGTTATTGCTCTTCTTCACATATTTTCATACATGTATATCATACATGTTTCTCATGCTGTGGTTCGGCTTTAAAGAGAAGAGTGTTGAACTAAAACAGCAGTGACATCAATACTTTTTGGTAATTTCTCTGTTGCTTTCAAGACCACAGCAATTTAATGTCATATAGAAGACCAATCTCCAAATCATTCTATGATCATCTTCAAAGTCATTTTGCTTGTTTGCATAAATGTAGCCATGCATTTAATTCGTTTAAGCCTGTATTGATTATCTACTTTGTTCAAGGCGCTATACTAGGCACTGTTGAATTACTGACAGAAATTCTAATAGGACCTAACCTGGGTGAGCAATTTTCTGCTTGCTGACGACGTTGGTCCACTTTTCAAAATAAAGATCCTTTTTTTGTTTTTTTTAAAGATTTTATTGGGGAAGGGGAACAGGACTTTATTGGGGAACAGTGTGTATTTCTAAGACTTTTTTTTGTTTTTGTTTTTTCCTAGTCAAGTTGTCTTTTCAATCTTAGTTGTGGAGGGTGTAGCTCAGCTCCAGGTCCAGTTGCCATTGCTCGTTGCAGGGGGCGCAGCCTACCATCCCTTGCGGGACTCGAGGAATCGAACTGACAGCCTTGTGGTTGAGAGCCCACACTCCAACCAACTGAGCCATCCGGGAGGCAGCTCAGCTCAAGGTGCCGTGTTCAATCTTAGTTGCCGGGGGCGCTGCCCACCATCCCTTGCGGGACTTGAGGAATCGAACTGGCAGCCTTGTGGTTGAGAACCCAGTGGCCCATGTGGGAATAGAACCAGCAGCTTTCGGAGTTAGGAGCATGGAGCTCTAACCGCCTGAGCCACTGGGCCGGCCCAATAAAGATCTTTCATTATAAGGACTCTTGCAAAATCTGGACTACTTTCCACCTTAAAATAGAGCATATGTTGGATTTTACTAGAATTTTGAAACAACAGCCTTGTCTAATGTGGCAGCCAATTTTTAAACTAACGTACAAGTTAGTGTATAACTTGATCTAAAAGGCCTAATATCATAAAAATAAGAAACTATAATTTAAAAGGAAAAATTATGTTCATATTTTAAGTCTTCATTTAACCATTCGGTAATTCATAGAAAATGTATAACTGTTGTCTGGTTTTACAGTATTCTTAAAAAAGGGAGGGTGCCTGAACCAAATATTTAGCAGCGGGAATTATAAAATCATAAGGCGATTAAGTTAGCTAGTCGCAGAATTCCAATATTGCTTTTTAAATGACTTCAGGATATAGGAGGTACTAAGGTTATTATCTGTTATCAGGAATACAGTGGAATTGTACAACTGGATAATAACCAAACAAACTGACACAATGTAAAATTACATTATCAGTGTGTTAAAACAAAATTGCGCCCTAAAGGAGTCCACATGCCAGCTCAGAGCTGCAGTGTAATTATGCTTAACTCTGATAATTAAAATACAACGGAGATCAACAGAATCATTTTCATTAAGAAAATTATTAATGATGGTGGTATAACGGTAATTGATTGCCGAGCACCACAGGATAACACGATGCCGAAAACTCAACATGTTTCATGAACATCTGAGGCTTTTGCTGGTTATGTTCTATAAGAATGAGAATTGTTTTGAGGAGTGAGCAATTTATTATGCCTATTCTAGGAATCAGTGGCTGCAAAAATGGCTGCTTTCGAGAACCACCGTTTTGAGTCCAATTGCCATTGCTGAGGGGTTCTTGAGGTCAAGACAAGTGACCCCACTAGTGACTATGTTATTTACAATAGACTTGTCTGTTGCAAATTGCAGAATGATAGCAACTTCAGCAAATCTCAGGCCAAATGTCATTTCATTTTTTTACTATGCATTTACTGTTTTTACAATTATGTTAGTGACTTACTGATGTTATTTTAGTCTGGTTCTGGGCATACTGAATAGTTTATGTTCTTAGTTATTAATGTATGCTAGATGAAGTGAAAAAATATGTTTGTTCTCATATCAACATCACTGTACGTTTCCTTAATGAAATGTTGGTAAATAACCCTGCATGATAATATTATTAATTACCTCAGTGGATCAGATGTGCTTTTCATGTGTTGGAGAAAAAATATCCCAAAGTACCCTGGATTCATGCATGAATGAAGCATCTGCCTCTTAGGGGTGGAAGCCCAGTTAACATGTTGGCAAATGATAAGAACTAAGAATATATCAGTTTTACAAGTATAAAAATGAAAAACAAAGAGTAGTGTCTTTAGAGAGGTGACTCAGTATCATTCAGGGTTGTTAGCTTGTCACTCAGAGAGATGCTAATCTTGAAAGCTACCCCCAAAAGTGTCTTTGTCAGCTACAATGAGGGACAACTCTTTAGGGTAGATTTTTTTTCAGAGTAAGGTACTATGAATACTTCTTTAAAACAGTATATTGCATAGAGGAAATTATTGTAATTCCAAGTGAAAAAGCAGAATATGAGGTTTTGTGCCTAGTATGATTATAATTATATTAAAAAGTGTATGCTCAGGTTAACCTACTGGAAAGAAATACCTTGAAATTATAAAAGTATTTCTGAAAAGGTGGTAAGATCTGGAGAGCTTTTTTTTTTGTATCCTTTCTTTATAATTTTCTTCACTTTGATTACTTTTCTTGTATAATTTAAGAAAAATATTTGCGAATGAAAATCACTCTTTGTCTTAACTACATTCTTGCTCTTCTTTTATACAACCCAAACTAAAAGAACAAAGAAATCTTTGCCTTGCCCACAAAGTGTTCCTCATCCATAGAATTTAAATTATTTCCTAGTGATCTGATTATTTTTCTTTAGTATCGCTATGAATGTCCTAACACTTTGTTTTATAAGTTAATTTTCCAAATAAAATAAATGCATTGGGCATGAGATGGCCCAGGTGTCATGAGGGATGGATAGGAATATGAAACATCCCCCTGCTTTAAGGAGCTTGTTGAAGGAACTTAATTGATGAAGGTTTCATAATACTGAGTTCAGTCGCAGGAGCAAGGCAAAATTGACTGAGGATTGGAATTTGGCCTGGCTATTGAAAGTTGAACATAAGTTTGAGAAATGGAAGGAAGGCATTTGAGGAGGTTGAAATTGTGTGCCTAAAACCTTCCAGGCTGTGGTGCACACAGTGTTTTCATGAGAGTGTCAGCATACGCTTTAGTTAGAGCAGAGCATTTACAAGTAAGCCTAGTGAGGGACAAGCCTCCAAAAGTTTCGGAGGACCCTATTGTAGATTCAGTTGCATGGTCAGTTTGAAGACTTTGTGGAGGCAATGGAGAGCTACTGAATGTTCTGATCACATCAGGATTTTAGGAAACATTTGAGTCAGATGTGAAGCTCAGGTCCATCCATTAATAAAACCAAAACTTCATCTGTCAGGAAAATAAAGATGGTAGCTATACCACTCTAGAAGATAGTAGTAAATCATCCACTTTAATCCAATCATTACCTGACTCCAACAAATTTTGAACTCCACATGAACCTCATATCCTCTCACCCCACTGCCATCGTTTTCCTGTCCACCAGCCCCTCCTGTCTTTACTTTCAGGTTATCTGACTTAGATTCCAGGGCCCATGATTCTAATCACTCTCTTGTACCCTCTCACCCTTCTCTTTCTCTCTGGCCTTTACGGGCCTGGCAATGGCCCCCCATTCTGCTCCATCCAATTCTCTATTTTTCTCCAGGCAGAAATTAGGTGAATTAATATTTGTGAAGTGCTTAGAGTAGTGCCTTATCCATAGTGAATGCCACATAAACATGTAGTCAGAATAAAACAAACAAACCACCGCCACCACCAGCAGCAACATAACCCAGTGGTGACCAGTTTACATTACATTTGATCACAAGGTGAACAGAACCCTCAGTGTATGTAGCCTGTTAGTACAGATTTACTTTCCCAATTAATCTTCAAGGTCACTATTTCAGACTTCTGTCTCCCCAAATGTATAACAGCCCTTGTTAGATAATGAACTTGCTTCTTGTTTCACAGAGAAAGTGGAGAAGTGAAAGCACATATAACCCTCCAGTGACTTCCCATCACAATTAGACTGATACAGCCCAAACCAAATCTGACCCACTGCTTTTACACTGAAACATCAGAGTTGAGCATTTGTGGCAGAGACCATTTAGCCTGCAAAACATAAAATATGTCTATTCAGCCCTTTACAGAAAAAGCTTGCCAACCCCTCAACTAAACCTACAAAGTCCCTACTTTGGCCTAACAAGCCCTACATGATCTGCCAGGGTTTTTTCTGTGGTTACATTTGCTACAACTCTCCAACTACTCTGTCTCAGTGACAGAGGTCCCCTTGCTTTTGCTAGAAAATACGAAAAAAGAAGAAAAAAAAGCCTCTGCCTCAATGCCTTTGCACAGTGTTCTGTCCCCACATTGCCCCCTCTCTCACTTTATTCAGAACTCTCTCTAAAGGTCTCCTTCCCAGAGGGTCCCCCTAGCTGCCCTGTCTCTCTCTGTCTCTCTTTCTCTCCTTTTACTCCTCTGTATGAGTCAGTTCTGGCTGCAATAACAAAATGCCATAGATTGGGTGGCTTAAACAACAGACATTTATTTCTCTCAGTTCTGGAAGGTGGGAAATCCAAGATCAGGGCTCAGGCAGATTCAGTAACTGGTGAGAGCTCTTTTCCTGGTTTGTGGATAGCCATCATCTTGCAGATCCTCACATGGTGAAAGGAGAGAGAGAGAGAGAGAGAGAGAGAGAGAGAGAGAGAGAGAGAGACCTCTTGTCTCTTCTTATAAGGCCACTAATCCCATCATGATGCCTCCATCCTCATGACCGAATTACCTCCCAAAGGCTTCACCTCTGAAAACCATCGCACTGGAGATTAAGGCTTCAACAGAAAAAAATTGGAGGAGCACAAACAATCAGTCCGTAACATTTTCTGTCTCATTTATCTTTGTATTTGACATTTTAGCACTTATTTACAATTTTTAATGTTATTCTCCCACTCATAGAATAAGAGTTCTTCAAGGATAGGAATTTTGTATGTTTTTAAGCAGTGCTTCGCACATACTAGGTGCTCATTAAATATTTATAAGTGAATGAATGGATAAATTAATGGGTTGCAGCTTCTTTTTTAATATGGGAGGCAATGTATTTAATAATGTTCCCATAATTATCTCCTAAACTTTGTTCAACTTACGAGATGTATGTCCTCCAACTTTATTCCTTAACTTCACGATTGCATTTTAACTACCATGTTTATAATTTAGAAGAGGTCTTTCTTATTCTCTGACATGCCCCCCCCTTTTTTTGCTCAGCAAACTAAAATCGAATGTTGTTATTATTATCCTTTTTTAACTGTATTGCTCTTTGTAGATAGATAGATATTCTTTTAGCTCTGAAGATAGGAATTGGAAGCTGTATGGGAAGTTGTGTCTTGTTCATTGCTTCTTACTTTTTCCTACCTGTTTTGGTCCCTGTATTTAGTGTAAAATTTTTCCTCAAATGGCTAGAGATCTATGAATGTTTACCTTACGTTTTTAGGAGCAGGGTACTAAAGGCTAAATGCTAGACCAGCATCAGTAGGTAGGTGGTGGGTTTTGTACAGGCATCATAGGATGGCAGTGCAGCCATGGTAATGAGGTCCCCAAATAACAGGGTATGTAATAGTTTAGTCTTTGCATGGTTAGCTTCTCCAGAGAATGCCAGTCTCATCTCTGAGATTTATGAATCGTGCAGCCAACTGTCAGAGGATTTAGTAGGCGAAAGGGACCGGGTGGTGCGTTGGGTAAGCAATATCTCATTGTTGAGATTGTAGGTATTCCCTTAATCATCTAATTCGAGTGACACATTAGTATCCCTTTTGCTGGGGCCCGTGTCTCTGGACCTAAAGCCACTGTTCCAGTTCTCCAAATACTACACATCCGTGTTCCAACTGAGAGAGGAAATGTCCCTTAGATCCACAGGGAAGAGCTGAGCTTGTGTAGCTAACAGCCTCTTACTCTTAATGCCAGTCCTGCAAGTTTTAGCCCTACTGCTCACCCCACCTTTCAGGACACCAGGTGTCTTTATTTCCTGATCTTTTCCAGATTCTGTAGAATCCATCTGCTTGCTTCTTCTTGACCTGCTGCTCCTCAGGTACTTGGATTTCAGCTTTCTGTGCTCTGCTATGCCATCTCTATCAATTTTCTAGCTTCCAAGATTTTGTTGACTTCTACTGCCTATTCTGCCCCATCTCTTTGCCTTTATCATCTTTTTTCCCCCCTCCTTTACTGTCATGTCAGTGAAAGGAAGTAGAAATAAATGCATGCAATTAATTTCCTATACTTAACAGGAAGCTCTCTCTGCTTCCTTTCTTAGACAAGCTTCTGCCAAGTTTTCTGCACTCATTTCTTTGACTTCCTAAATTCCAGCATCTTCTCTTCTGTCCATTGAAGTGACTCACTCACAGGTCTCCTGTGGTTTCTTGTTGCCAATTTTTCATTCCACTGGGTTTGATCTGATTTACCTTTCCACACCCAGTGGCAGTTTTCTCCATCACTGTCCGTCCTCTAAAGGTTGTCTTCTTCCTTCTCATATATGTTTCCTCTAGATTATCTCATCTATGTGTTTAACTACCCTACTCCTTACAGCCACATTTCTCACTCATCCTCCACGGACACTCTATGCTCCAACACTACTCATTTATTTAAAATACCTCAAATACCCATTGCTCGTTTATACCTCTCTTTGTACATCATGTTTCCTTTGCCTAATAAATTTGTAGCCACCTTGACCACTGCTGACAGGTACCATTCAAGACATAGCATATATCAGTGCCTCTGAACAGCCTTCCTTGCTCTATCTCCATAAGGGGAAAGCTCCACCCCAGCCTAAACATTGTCCCAAGTTGGATGTGAACACCTCAAATGCAATGACTACATTTCTGACTTCTATAACTTCACAAATAGCACATAGTACATACGCAGTGAATTGTGAATGATTATTTAATGACTTTTATGATGTATCATTCAACAGAGGAAACTCTAGTGTGACTTGATTGAGTTTTAGAAATTACCAGTGTGAAAATCATTTGAAAAATCCAGTACCCGAAATCCTATTCTCCCCATGGCTGCAAAATTATTACATGCCTTAGCAAGCTTTTTAAAATGCTAAGGAATCTGGTACAAGAGGATTTCTTTGGAGTCCTATATCTATATCTACATCTATATATATATCTATATCTATATCTATATCTATATCTATGTCTATATATATATGTGTGTATGTAGATATATATGTATATATATAGACATAGATATATATATATAGCATATACTGTACTATATCAGTTAGCATGAGGGTATATAAAAATTTTGGAAAAGTTAAAATCTGTATGCATGCAAAAGATGCTGTCAAACCATAGGGTTTTATTTGGTACCTTTACACACCAACCGTGCCAAGACATTGGCCCACTATTACTGGGCAATTCTGTTTGGATCCACTTTTCTTCTCCTGTCAAACGTTAACTGTGCCTGTCGTTCTAAGCTCTTCACTGGGGGAAAGTCAGCAGACCTCAAGACTACTCTGAGACCTGAAATTGGAGGCTTTTCATTTTATTCTTGGTATATAAGTCAACCACATTTTTGAAGGCTATTTTTAAACTTAAAAGGTCACCTTATATGCCATGACATACAGTAGTACTTCAGAGAAGATATATTCTCATTAGCCTGTCAGAGGTCTATGAAGACTGTCAGACAACAGTGGGGTCAACCAAGATAGTATATCGTGGTGTCACAAGCAAAAATATCCCAACCAAGGGAATGGATCTGAAATATATACATTTGAGTAAAAAAAGATAAGATCTTTCTATCTATCTATTCATGTAGTTCTGTCTGCTGCCCATTGAAATTCAATGAGAATAGATTACATTAAGCTAGTTTTTCTGTCAGAAATCTAGTATGTATCATCACTGTCTGGTCTCCATTGTCTCCATAAAAATTTTCAAGAATGACTGGTCTCCAGTTCAACCTCCTTTTCTTTGTGTAGTCTTTCCATAAATAGCAGTCTTAGAGGTTTCTTAATGAAAACATTTCAGAATTCTTATCAAATATTTCTAATGAGGAATTTCAGGTTTCATAATGAAACTTAGCCAATGAGTAATGTATGATCTTTCCTCTTCCCTCCCCTGAAAAGACATAGAATTTATCAAGAAGCTAGTAAATAACAATTTGGAGTTTCTCAGTGTCAGAACTAGTTTCATACTGCAAATAAAATCTTAAGTATCTTAAGTATAATTTCTGCTGTCTTGCTGTGTTTTGAGTGTAGGTTTCTAGATTAAAGTGTGTGTTTTGCAGACAATTATTCTCTCCGGTCAAGTCCAGAATGGCTTGATCTTAAGTCTAGGAAAGGAAAAAAAAAAAAGTCCTATGAAAGATATTTAGGCCCAACAATATTTTAGTTTAGGAATCTTGCTTCACAGTTTTGCATTTTGACCCATGGTACAGATAAGAAAGGTAGCTTTTTATCAATGAGAGAAGTAGGAAAAATGTGTATGAGAAAATGGACAAGTTACTTGTTATTGTATCCTTGGCTTTAAAGACATCACTGGAGTTAACTATCTCAAAGGAAATTAAGACAATCATCTTTTGCACACATGTAAAAATGAAGAGTGATTATTAAAAAGATGGCCATTACATGAAATTTGGGATCGTATGTTCTTCAATTCATTGAAATATTAGTTGAATACCCACTGTTTGTCCACTAGGGAATCTGTCAACTTTTGTGATATGTTCAAGTTATGTGTTATCTTGGTGTAACTAATTATACCTAGGATATAATTTTGTCCGCATCTAAACGATCCCTTTTAAAAAATTGGCTAATCTTTTGCTACTTAATATATGATTTGCCCACCAGCAGTATCTATCAGCTTGTAGAAATGCAAAATACCAGAGCCCATTCAATCCTACTAAATCCAAATTTGCATTTTCATACGAGCCCAGGTGTTCTGTGTGCACACCTAAGTTTGGGAAGCCAAGGTCTAGTGATTACTGAACTGACTTGAACAGAAGAGTACACTGAGGGATGGAAAGAGTTAACCTTGCAATATATTAGTGTAATAACTCGCAGAGATTTGTGAATTTATTTGCAAATCACAAACACAATTGTAGAGCATGAGAATATCATAAAGGAAAAATGACAATGTTGAAAAATTCTTCCTGTTTTGTCTTTAAATATACAACAGCTTGAGTGCTATCTTTTTTGGAACTCCCTCTCATTCCCACAAATGGGATTATAGAAAAGGAAAAGGAAAGGAAAAAAAAGGAAAGGAAGGGAAGGGAAAGAGAGGAGAGGAAAGGAGAGGAGAGGAAAGGAAAAGAAATTCTACTGTACTCTAATGGGAACATTTATTGCTGTTTTCCTCTTCTCTAACATTTCTTAATTTATATTAGGCATTAAATTATAATGCTGTTTCTTTTCATGGTGAAAATCCCTGCGTGTATGCCTTTAAAACAATTCATTGTTAGTTTGGAAAACAAAATGCTAAATAAGTACTTAGGGGAAACACAGGCCCCCTGACCTCTGGAACTCTCTGGAGGGTTGCCTCTGTCATCCTTCCTGCACAGCAAACTGGGAAAATAGAGAAGGAAAAAAAGCAAATTTGCTGAGCCACACATTTCAAGTTGTCGACAACCCCATCCATGAGAAAACAGAAGAAAATATATATGCTCTCTGTCCTGTCAAAAGGCTTTCGCCTTATCTTGAGAGACTGTCAGGGCAGGAACATCAGTGAATGGACAGGAGTCTATTAAATTAATAAGCTGCTGGATGGTGTCTGGAGAGTTATGATGCTCCATAAATCCAGTTTGATCATGGTGGACAAGGTTTAAATCTGCAGACTTCTAATACACATCCAGTTCTTGGATTGGATTTGAAGTTTTGTACCAGAGACACAGAGATAGTCCTGCAGCATGTGAATTAAGATTTATCTATTTTCTTTTTGGTCCTTTTTTTCCCCCTTACATTACTTACAAAACTGAATGCACCTTAGGGATCCTAGCAAATGTTGCGGCTAGAAATGAAAAGACTGTTGTCAAGGTGAAACCGTGACCTAGAAGCCTAAAATCAAACCTGGTCAATCTATTCATGCAACCCCATCAGAACTGAGTGTAAAAGGTCCGTGTGGAAGGAAAGATGCCTGAACTTATCTATAACCTATTTTATAGTGATGCCTGTCAAATTCTACTCATCTATATTTATGACAGGAGGAAAACTAATGGTGTCAGATCTACCCAATATTAATTTTAAAAAATTCAGGAAATAGTTCCTTTACCCCATTAAATAAAGCCCTCTGATATAGCCTTTACTGTGATATAGGTTTATTTGAGTTTTCAGCTTCCAAACATTTTTAAGCCAAAAAAAATCTAATGTTTTATTATTCAAACAAGTTCCCAAATAAACTATTAACTTTTGGTTGAAAACAACTTAATTTACATGGGACTGCTAAATAGAAGCCTTGGAATGAAAAATGGAATTCGTTCAAAGTTGTAAAACTGCCCCTGTTGAGTCTGTTTATTACACTGGTTATGATATTCAAACCATGAGGAAATTGTTAATTACATGTTTATTTCAGCAACTTATAATTATTGTTATAAAGTTATACTTTATTTTCTGACCTTGGAACACATTATATTAGAGAAATCTATAATGACAGACAATGCTTTTTTATAACCAATGCTACATGCTCATTTCAACATATTTAAGTCAACATTGTAATACTTAATGTAGAACTATCCAATTAACACAACTCTCTACTATAACAAGGTGTGAAATCATTGCAGCGTCAGGGAGACTGTGCAGAACGAGAAGGAAGTCCACCTACATTCAGTGCTCAGTGTATACAAAGCCCTGTCCAGGACATCGAATCATTAAAAACTGACAGATATCCTAGGAAAGCAATGCACTCATCCTCAGTTTTATAACAGAAACATGAAAGTTCCTAGAACTTAACTAACGTGCTCAATTCACAAAGCTAACAGATGACACAACTCACACTGAACCTGTTTCTGCTTCATTCACTCATTCATTTATTCAACAACTTTTTATTGAGGGCCTACTATGTGCCAGGCAATTTTCTAGGCATCGGAGTAAACAAAACAGACCATAATCCCTGCACTGGTGAGCTGATATTTTTGGTTAGGGGACTGAAAATAATCAGTAAGTGGATTCAAAGGTCCTAGTTCACATACACACACACACACACACACGTACATGCACACATGCCCCCTGCCTCCTTTACATAGAACCAAGAGGAGAAACAAGAGAGCAAGAGAGTACATGGATGAACCCCTCTGAATTCCTAAAAGTAGCTGCTCGAGGATTTTTTTCTATAGACCTCCGAAAATTACTGACTTTTTCAGTGAATAATTTTGGAGGTTTTTTCCCCATAACTAACTACTACATTTCGGAGCACTAATGTCCTGTAACACCAATATACTACTGCTGCTTAGTAGTCTGAGATTAAATAGGTGCTTGTATAATTACCTCATCCAGTTCAGTTGCAAATAAATCCCCGTGTCAGTTTCTCCTCCCTCCAAAACGGGATTGTGTCCCTAGCCAGGAAATGCTTAAGAAAACAGATGAGTCCCACACTGTGCCCTGCAGGTCAGAAAATTCTGGCTTTGTGGGACAGAGAGGAGGGGTAAGGCTGCAAGTCCACCACTCTTAATGGGAGCTCCCTGCTTCTGGTTTTTTTTGTGTGTTTTTTTTTAATTTAAATTTATTAAATTTATTGGGGTGACAATTGTTAGTAAAATTACAATAAGTCAGACAGAAAAAGCAGAGAACCATGTGATTTCACTGATATGTGGTATATAAACCAAAAGCAACAAAAGAACAAGACAAACAAATGAGAAACAGAAACTCATAGACACAGACAATGGTTTGGTGGTTGCCAGAGGGTAAGGGGGGTGGGGGGTGGGGGGTGGGAGATGCTTCTGGTTTTTTTAAGTTCAATCCTAGAGGCTGTGTACATGGAAGAATCTTCGCTGCTCTCGAAGACAAGAAAGACAATCATTCTTATGTTTGCTTCTATTGAGATACTAGCAGGGCTTCAGAAAAGAATATTGAAAAGTTTTGGAAGATTTTGATCTAGTGAGCATTCCAGAAATATCTCCCTGAAAGCATTTACTTGTCTTCTAATTCCAGCTCTGAGACCTAGGAACAGAAAGAGGTGGGGATCAATGCCTGACTAATAGTACGCACTCAAGAAATACTTGTTGTATGAATAAATTAATATTTGGCTTCCCTCTTCTCCTTTCCCTTTTTCCCAAGTTTCTTAAGTCCAAGGTAGAAAAAATAGATTGGGTTGGGAAGCAATAATAGATAACAAGTTGTATGGAAAGAGTGAGATAAGCTGATAGCTTTCTTGTTCGTAATGCGTTTCTATCCTTACGAGACTGTATTATACAGTAGCAGCTTTGTTTTGCATCCTATGAGATGTCTGTCAGTCACACCAAACTCTGAGTTACACACTTGTTTCCAAATCTAGCTTGCTGTACAGAAACAAAACATTTGAAGTCAAAGGACTAAAAAGAGAAATTAAAATTTGTTGAGCATTTACTTTATAGCCAACCTGTATGCATTATGTATCTACTCTGCAAGGATTGCTATAATCATTACAGGTGAAGCAATGAGAATATATTTTGGCCAAGGTTTTATAGCTAGTGAGGGATAGAGTGAGAATTTGGCCCTAGTTGGTCCACAACACAATATTGCCTACAAATAAAATGGTGTTTATTTCTACCCATGCATTTATTTTTTAATCATGTTGAAATGTGACATGCCTACCAAATTAATGGAACAGTTCAGTGCACACTGGCTTGAATCTTAAGAAAAAATAATTTATTTGGAAAAACAGTGAAAGGTAAGACATAGATTACTGTATAAATAAAAATATAAATAAGAAATCTTCAGAAGAAAAATCCCAACGCCATTAATTTTGGTTTCCCTAATCTGGTTTTTAAATTTAGTCCGGATGTACAATGAATTGGCAAACAACAAAATGTACAAATCTTAAGTTTACAATGAAGATATAGAATATATCCATCACCTCAAAAGATCTCCCATATTCCAAAAGACAACCATTGTTGATTTCTATTAACATAGTTTAGTTCTGTATATTCTTAAGCTTTATGTGAGTTAAATCGTATAAGTGGAATCATACACTTTATGACTTATTTTGCTCAACATAATGTTTTAGAGACACATCCATGTCATTTTGTGTATCAGTAGTTTTGTTTTGTTTTTACTATGATTTCATTGTATGAGTATTCCACCATTTATTTATCCATTCTCCTTTGATGGATATTTGGTTTGTTCTCTTTACTTCTGAAACAATGACTTCTACAAAAGAGGGAAACAGTTTGTATTGAGAGTCTGGAAGCCTATAGCTTCAAATCAAGGGACGTTTTTGACTGAAAGAAGTCTGTCAGAAAAAGAACAACATGGTCAAAATCCTTTGCTTTTGTATTTCAGTGACCTTCAAATCTTATTGACCCCAATCAGTCTTTAGGAATCAAAGCAAATTGCATCACTAGATTTTCCTGCACCTCCTATTCTATCAGTTATCTTCTTAACCACCTCACCAAAGTGATTCAAATATGAATGAATTTTAAAGATTTTCCAGTGGTCTTCGTGTGTGAATATACATGGGCTTGTTCACTTTTGGGTCTTTATTTCTTTTTGTCTTATTAATTGCCTTCCACAAAGCAACAGAGCTATCTTAAAGCACTTTGAAATCCCTGGATGAAAACAGCCAAAACCATGGAAAATATCAGCATTATTGTATCAGTTAATAGGGAATTGAAGCTATGAAAGGAATACCAGAAAGACAAATGAGTGGCCAAGAGGTAAAACAATTATTTAAAGGGGAAATAATGGGTAATAGTAGCCAGGGTTCTGAGAACAGGAATAAAACGTGTAGCAGGAGGAAATGGATCTTCAAGGAAAGTGGTACACTTCGACTTAATTAGAAGACTGTGAAAATGGACATTACCAGACAATATCAGATAGCTTTGGTACTCTTTATATGAATTAGTTAAAGCATTAAGAACAATCATAGATTATGCCTTGATCTATATTTTATTGAAGAACATGCACCATTGCTGGAGAAACACATTTTTGAGAAAGTTCTCTGAACCTCAATTGCTCAGATGTGCAACAAAAAAAAAAGCAGAGAAAATAAGAAATAAAATGCCGAGGAACAAGAAATCATACAGTTAACAGCAATTGGCCGCTATGCCCTAACCTTCAACTCTAGAAGTATGATGAACTAATGTGGTTGATCTGTTAGTTGAAACAAATGTTCAGAAATGTTGGAACGGAAGCATATGAGACATGAGGGAGTGAACTGGTTCTCTGGCCAGCCAAAAAAGTCCTCTGATATTAGAGGATGTGCAATTCATTTAAAAATATAAAAATAAATAAATGATTTTGCTATAAAAGTGAAAGGGGTGGCATAAAACAAACATAATTACAACTAGCTGTCATAGTTTTTTTTCTTAGCAAGGGCTATATGATGTTTGTATGGAGTTAAATTATAAAATACCTTTAAAACTCTGATTAAATAATAGAATAACTCATACAAAATTCAGATTCAAACCTTTGTAGACATACTTTTCTATAGAATTATATTATTCATTTGGATAAACTCTTTAAATATTTCAAGGATAAGGATCATATTATAATTTCTTCAATAATTTACATGAGTTTAACATTAAAATGTAAGATAGGAATTTATCAAACCACACTTCTAAAAATAAATTAAGGATGGATAAAAGGTTTTTACACATTAAGAGTTCTTTCTTAAAGTTCTTCATGAGATAAGAGTTATTTATCTCATGAAGAACTTTAAGAAAGAAATCTTAAATAAACAAGTATATAGTAGGAAACATAACAGCCTTGGAATGGAAAAAATGTCTTTTGCTTTATCCTGACACTAACAAAGAGTTTGGAAAAGAAAGATAAACCTTTCCTGAACTCTTTAGGTTACTCTTCATATAAACTTGTCTTATGAATATTTGGCTAATCTTTGAATACTTCCTTGAGTTAAAGAAACTAGAAACTGTTAATCAAATATATTTGTTAATTAAATTTAGAAGTCATTTTAGGATTACAGAGTGGTAGCTCTACTCTTTAGGGTATTTTTCTTATTTGTTGTTTTCATTTCTTGGATCCCTGATAATATCTAGCTTTGCCTCTAGTATGATTTTCATAAGAAATACCTTTCTAGAATCCCAGCCAAAGTCTACTTCACCTGAATCTCCATTTTAAATATCAGAGTTTCCAACCTTATGACAGATGTCCAAAATAGTGAACACTTTCTCTTCCTGAACGAAAAAGCTACAGACAATAGTATATAATAATGATGGAGAAGAATGAACCCCCATCCCTACCAATGAATTAAAGCAAGATGCTAAGGAGAAAATCATTGTATAGGTGTTGGCAAATGACTGACAACAAAGAGAGTAGGTCCAAGCATACATGAACGTATACAAATGCCTGTATGAATATATACCTATGTGGAGACAAGCGTGCTCTTTCTTTAATAACCATAGCTCAATGTGTTAATTGTGAAAATGGAACTTCTGGTATCACCATGCCCCCTAGCTCCACATTAAAGTACTGTTTTAGCTTTGAATAATCAGCTGGTTATTATGTGTCTCCTTAAAGCATTAGATCTCCTAATAATTTCTCACTAGTACTACGTTTCAGATCAAATATAGGATCATGAAGTGCATCATACTCTAGACATAAAATGAATGATAATCAATAAAGAACATGAAAAACAGTGCCCTAAATGTACCTTAGTGATCTCTAGCAGCCCGTTCATCCCCCTGCTCCTAACACAGGCCAGTGGGCTAGGTACTAAACAAAAGGTTGTGGGGGAGTTGGGGGGGGGGGATATTATGCTTTGAATTGCCAAAAATTGAAAGCAGAGAAATGCCTCCAATATCAAAACAGTGAAGTTAGTAATACAGTTATATCTATAATTCTGATGAAAAAGTTTTAGTCTAAACTTTGTAAACCTGTATATTTGGTTAATAAACAAGCTTTGACAATCCAGTTATATGAATGAATTAAGAGGATTGCCTCTTGGCTACCAGATTGTAAATAAAAATTGTGAATAGGGAAAGAGACAAAAACAGGGCATAGTTTATAGTTAGTACCAGTTTTGAGGTTTCATGTGGATGTGGACTCATTTTTCAGTTTTGTTCCATGAAGAGACAAATTCTGAAGGGTCTAACATAGCCCTTGGACTTTTAAAATTTTTGTGATATCTGCATAAATTTCTTGTCTTAAGGTCTCATGTGTTTCTCATATATTCTGAGGAATATAACGTTCTTGGTCGAGGAGGAAATCTACAAAACTCACCTGCCCAAAAAAAGGTAGTTACATTTTCAGTTGTTAGCCGGCAGACCTCTGGAATAGATTTCCAGTCCTCTGTTGGCAGTATAGTTTCAATAGTGGCTCCAGGGAAGTGCCAAGACCAGCTTCACACCCCCACCCCCCACGTCTCCTTTAATCCCGGTGGGTCTCTGTGATTTTTTTTTTTTTTTTTTTTCAACGCTGGACTAAAGTTGTATCAACGGGAGACTTGCACCTTAGAGACTGAAATGTTAAAGAAAGCTACAAGGAACAGCTTTGAGGCAAGGATTCAAGCTTTGTCATCACGCTTGAAGAATTTTCTGTTTAATGTACTGTAATGCAGTATTCAATGGGGACGCGTTTAATTGAGTTTTACACAACCCAGTTGGGAGTAGTGCTGCAAGGTAGGTGATGTCTAGGTTTTTAATCTTCCACTCCGGAGAGGCTTGTTGACGGAGAGTTTCTTTCTCTTTGCAAGAAAAAAAAAGGAAGCATGAGAAATGATACATCCGTGGATAAAACCAATTGGCAACCCCCAAAGGAATGAGGGCGATAAGGCGAATCCAGCACTTGTAAGAAATAAAAGAATCCAACTGTTCATTTAAATGAGAAACAACACCGCAGTGGAGGAGGCAGGGAGGCTGGGCACGGGGAATGGGGAGGAGCCCAGACTGACAAATAGAACCAGTGATGCTGGAGGGAGGAATTTCAGCAAACAATCAGGGGCTTGTGAGGGGGGTTATCAAGGAGATGCTCACTGGTGTACATTTTTAAGAGAAATAAGAGGGAGAACGGGGCATTTCTACATTAGGAACAATGAATAATGTGGCAGACGTGAGTGTGGAGGGAGTTGCTATTACACAAACAGTACTTAAAATAAATCACCATTTCTTCCTAAAGTCCTAACCTAACCCCTGTATCAACCTGGGTAAAAATAGCACCGGACCTTGTCAGACAGACAAAATAATACCTTCTATATCAGCGCCAAGGTATTAAACTTTCTTAACTCAGGCAGTCCCTTTTTCTCCTTCTTTAGCAGCTTAAGCAGAGGAAAGCTGGAAGCAGCTGCAGCATCCAAAGACTGCATTTCTGTTTTGTCTCCATGACACTGGCCCTAATATGTGGCTCCATAGTTGGCTCAAGCAGAACCTTTAAAAAAATAATAATATTATTAATTATCAACTTTCTGGTCCCCAACAGAGGAGGACTAGGTAAAGGATTACTCTGTATACTAACATATTTAAAATGTCCACTTAAAAAAGGAATGTTAGTAGTGCTGTGTCGCTTATTCTCCTACTGAATCTTTTTGGGCCCTCCCTTTTGCTGTTATGCCTAATGGTGATGGCTGGTTTTCAGTGTGCTCGTGAGCCCATCCCGTTAGAACAGAGTGTGCACGATAACATGGACTCCCTTGAATTCCTGCACTCCACCTGCAGTGAGAGACAGCACTCCAAGAATGTTCTCCTATCTTTCATCAGTGTTTGTGGCATGCAGATAAGTAATGCATTGTTGCCTGTCAGGATTGTTGCTAATTTAGGGCTGACGTGGTGCCTGGTAGTCCATTCTTCAGTAAATCATTGCCATGGAGAGTACTGCATTTTCATTCTTTAAAATTAATTTGCTTTTTTCAACAAATATCTTCAGTATGAGGCACCAGGAACAACACAGAGAACCATTTAGACACTGTCCCTGTCCTCAGGGAGTTTACAGTTTAGTGGGGGATAATTGTTATATTATACCAATAAATGTAACATTTTAAACAAAAAGAAATCGACTTGCGATTGAGATGTTGGCAGTAAAAATAGGAAAATCATTTTTATTTCATTCATAGAATTGACCTAAGAGATCGCTTGGTTAATATTATATAGATGACTTTGCTTCTTACACATATTCATTCAATAGTTGTTATGCACCTACTATGTGTCGGGTATTATGCTAGGTGCTAGGTAAAAGAGAAGTAACCAAAATATGAAAATTTCTGCTCTTGTGGGAATTACCATCTATCATTTTCTCACTTAATTTTTATTACAACCTTATAAAAAGGCCATTATTATGAGGATATTACTTAACATAAATCACCTTATACTTTACAAAGCACATTTGCTTTCATAACCTCATCAAATGTGTGCACCAGTCATGTGAGGTGGATATTGATCCACTTTACACAGAAGACATCTGTGGCACAGAGGGGGTAAAGTAATTTTGCCAAGGTTTCATACAAAGTTAAAATGTACAGCTATAAGACTCCTAATTTAATCTTTGATACTTTTGTTATTATTTAATTTTTAAATAGTAATCTAGAACAAGGTTTCAATTTTTTTTTTGTAAGGTAATTGTCAGAATTTAGAAGTTAGTTTGTCGAAATAAACACACACACTTGAAATTTTTGAGACGTCTCCACTTAGGAAGGGATTCTCACTGAAAAGCAGCTCGGAGGGAGCTAGTTTTGCTGTTAGGCAGGGCCTTATAAGTCACATGTTTTGGGACAGCATAAAGTTCTAGAAACCACCAATCCTAATCTGATGACAGTTGAGTTTGCAGAGCACAAAGCAAAGGAAAGTGCTAGAAGTTATGAGGACAATATAGGGCCAAATATTCACTTAATAAATGCAATTATTTAGATAAGCTTGTGTATTGCATTGGCACACATATGATAATGGTTGGATGTTGTGTTTACTTTAAAACACTGACATCATAGGTCTTTTTAATTTATCACCTTTCACTGAGATACCCCCTGGTTTCTATTAAATTATAATTTCAGAAATGAAGCAACAAAATGGTTGCAAGCTCTGTCGAGGGATAGTTTAAAGATTCATCTATTTTTGTGAAGAATCAAAACCAAGCCTTAGATGAGAGAATCCACTAAATGAGAAGTCTGCAGAAAATTTATTTTAGGGTTTGTCTTGCTTCTTACATAGTGTTCAAGTATGGACTGCCAAGAACCCAAACAGCCTAGGTTCAAATCCCAGCTCTGCAGCTGATTAAATGTGAAGCCTAAGGCAAGTTGCCTACATTCTCTGACTTGATTGTCTCAATATAAAATAGGGGGAAGACAACCTTACAAGGTCATTTTGAGGATTAAATGACTAAATATATGTAAAGTAAGTGCTCATAACTGTGCTTAGCACAAGGCAAATGACATATAATTGTGACCAAATACTATCTAGAATCAGTTTGTACCTTTATACAAGGTATAAAGGTACCTTGTTCTTACCCATAGATAAGGATCTAACTGAAGATAAGGAAAGATAATTCAAAGTTAAGGAGATTTTTAAGTTAATTGTATTGTTAATCATTGTGAACTATTAATATTAACATTTGGAGTTGATATTACTTGAATCATTAACCTTTGGCTCTATAGGCGATATTTGGGTTCAACAACAAATCTCTAGACTATAATTGAATTTAGGGGATGGGCTCGGTAACTCTGAAGCAAGCCCTGCCTGGGAGCACTGCCATTTCATAAAATTGCCCGTTTGCTCTATTGTTTCCTGCTCTCTTTTCAGAAAAAGAAGACACTAATAAAGCACATCTTATTAGGATATAATCAGGAAAGTACTTGGAGGGCCAGTCAGCACCTCAATATCTGGATTAAAGGAAGGACAGTGGAGACGCTTGATGTTTTGCCCCATCCTAACACACCACTCCAAAAAATAGCTTCCTATTAGAGCGATCTTATATGAGCTTGCTCAAAAAGCACTACCTGCGAGATTCTGATAAATGTTCAGTTCTCCTTTTCCTTTTCCTTTTCCCATGCCTAACACTCGCAAGTTCATACTTTGATAATCACTTTGTAGACTGTGTAAGGTGATGGAGTTAGGTGGCTCCATCTATGGGTGGTCAGATAGACTGGCAGTTCTGAATTGGTGGGTCCACCAACCACAGGGGGCCCCAAGACACTTATCAGATCACAGGGTCAAAACTGCTTTCATAATATTGCTGAAATGTTATTTGTCTTTTACACTGTGTTGGCATTTGCACTGAGTGCAAAAACCATGGTGGGTAAAACTGTGGGAATTGTAGCATGAAGGCCGTGGTCACCAAACTGTAGATTCATTGTATTTTTACAACCAGGCACTCAAAAGTTGAAACAAGCAAACAAAAGACAATGAATGCTACTTGAGAATGTTCTTGGTGAAGCAGTGGAATTTAATTATTTTGTGTCTCCAGAAAAAACACTTGTATGATTCTTGAATGAAAGGTGGGATTAGCCACTTTTCTATAGAACACTATTTTTGCTTGAAAGAATGTCTGACAAACTATGCTATTTAGATTTGAGTGTTTGGCAGATATTTTCTCAGAAATAAATAGTGCTTCAAGGGAAACAACTGAAATATTTATTGCTGATGATAAAGTCGAGTTTTCAAGAAAAAATTAGAATTTTGGAAATTTATGTTGTCTGCCACTGTGAGCTTGACAGTTTTCCAATGCCAAAATACTTATTTGATGAGCTTGGTAGTGATAGTCAAGAATATGATTTTTTGATATTATATGACGACATTTGGAAGATTTGAGTAACTTAGCAGACCAATATTTCCAGAGTAATCGATGCATGTTGCTAATAAATTATGCATTGGTAAAATGGATCCATTCAAAATACAACACAAATAAATTGATTTAAAAGTAACAGAGTGTGAAAGGTTTATTGATGTAGTATCAGATTCTACATACACTGCAATTCACTTTTAAGACAATAACACTTGTTGAATTTTGGTATAGTGTCAAAGAAAAATTCCCGAGTTATCTGACAAAGCTACTAAAATACTTCTCTCTTTTCCAACAATATACTATGTGTGTGTGTGTGTGTGTGTGTGTGTGTGTGTGTGTAAGACCAGATTTCCTTTATATATTTCAATCAAAACAACATAGGACAGCAAACTGAATATAGAAGCAGATATGAGAATCCAACTGTCTGCTATTAAAGCCAGACATTGAGGAGATTTTAAAAATGGAATACAATGCTACTCCTCAGTATTATTTTTTGTATTGAAGAAATAGTTAATTTCACCAAAAAGTTTTATTTTGTATTAAAGTATTGTGTTTAGTATTTATTTTAAAATAAACATTGTATAAATTTCTTATCTTTGATTTCTATTCTGAGGCACATCAATAGATAAAACCCACGTAAACCAAAAGTCATTGGAGTCTTCAAGTTTTAAGAGTGCAATGGGGTCCTGAGACCAAAAAGTTTGACAACCAGTGAGACAGATCACATAGGAGGGACCCGACACAAGTTAATTCACAGGCTGCTCAGTTCAGGCGTCAAGACCCAGACAGGCCATTGGCTTCTCTCAAAGATACCTTCAAGAGCATTTGCCAAATTGGGAAAATGCTCAGCTAAGCTTGTCCCTCACTACCCCTTCTGATCTTTACAAGCCTTTACAAGCTGTCTCTAATTCATACAAAATAAAAAGAATTTTTAAACATGTGCTGGCCTAATTTTAGATGAAAGTGAAATGTCAATTAAGAAGTCTAATTTAGCTCTAGCCACTAAATTAGCTTTTTCTTTTTTTTCTTTTTTTCTTTTTTTTTTTTTTTACCTTGCAAGGCAGCAGACATTGTGGGGCAGACATGGGCAGAGATGACTGAGCTGACATTTCAGTATGCTAGTTTTGCTGGTCTGCATTTTCTTACAACAAGGAAAAGTACTTCAAGCAATAAAACTATTCTTTCCTTAAGAAAAAACATAGTGGGCTACCTTCTTGGTCCACATGTTCTATTTCAGTTGTTCCTTCTTTTCGTAATTATAAGAATTGCTTATGATGGAAGCCATGGTTATAAAAGTAACTGGATTTGGACCTTACTAGGTTTTAAAAAGTGCAGATGAAGTTTTATGGATATTTCATCAAACCTATTAAATTTACTAAAGAGTGAATCATAGCAAGTGTTTATACGAGTATACGAGGTCTGACAAGTTCACGAACTCATCCTAGAAAAAGTGCTACATACATCATTGCTGAATATCACTGTGGTCACCTTCGAAGTACTCCCCTTGGGAAGCTATGCACCGACGCCAGCGCCTAGTTCACCCTTCTAACCAATTTTGGAACTCTTTTTCTGGAATGGCCATCAGAGATGTACTCGTATTACCCTTGATGTCCTGAATGTCATCAAAATGCCTTCCTTTCAATATTTCCTTTATCTTTGGGTAAAGAAAGAAGTCACTGAGGGCCAGATCAGGTGAGTAGGGAGGGCGTTCCAATACAGTTATTTGTTTACTGGCTAAAAGCTCCCTCACAGACAGTACTGTGGGAGCTGGTGCATTGTCGTGATGCAAGAGCCATGAATTGTTGGCGAAAAGTTCAGGTCGTCTAACTGTTTCACGCAGCCCTTTCCACACTTCCAAATAGTAAACTTGGTTAACTGTTTGTCCAGTTGGTACAAATTCATAATGAATAATCCCTCTGATATCAAAAAAGGTTAGCAACATCTTTGCAACAAGTTCGCGAACTTAATTGTCAGACTTAATCCTCAGCAAGAATGGGTTTCGTCTTCTATCCCCAAATATTACATTACTATAATATTATGACTGTATCAATACTCATGACATTCAGATAAGGTTGCTTTAGTTTCTTGACTAAACTTGGTTCTAAAAGGATAAGAATCATATTTTAACATTTTGGGGATTCCAAACACCTAGCAGAGTTGAGGTTAAAATCAACATATTTTGTTTTGAATGAATGAGCAAATTGGTCAATTAGTTAATAAAAAAACATAATTGATTGCCTGCCATGTGAAACACCAAGTTACTTAAATAATTGCATTGTTGTACCCATTTTTCTAACAACCTCAGCACCATATTTGGAATGTTTTGGTACTATAGGATGGAGAGAAAAGAGTAATGAACTAGTTATATAATGCATGTTACTGTTACAAGCAAATGTTATATCCAATTTCTAGGAAATCTTTAAGGAGATTTAGTGAAAATAAAGCCATGAAAATAATACTAGATTACCTATGGTTATAGACAATCTTCATTATCTATATACATAATACATTCTAGTTCTGTTCTAACATTCTTATCACTTTAATTCAGAATGCTAAATACTCTCAAGACATTTGGATTTTGCCTCATTTCCTGGGTTCACCTCCTTTTGCATTCTTTTTTAAATAACATCATTTAGTGGCAATTTGGGACAAATGCCTAACAAATGTATATATAATGATAATGCTGGTAAATTATAGACCACCGTTAAATATTGTTTTCCTTTGTGTCTTTGTCTTTCCTTTTATCTCTCTGTTTTAAGGAAAGTGTGTGTGTGTGTATGTGTGTGAATAAATAAGGATTACTTTATAAAAATCTGATTGAATCCATCATTGTATTCATATTTAGATCCATCAGCTTAGGATCGAGTTTTTTGATAAATGTGACAGGGTCAGAAACCATAATCCTCTTATGCTCCTTCAGGCAATATTTACAAATATGATTCTCCTCTCTTTTGAAGGGTATGGGAATGCAGCGCTAGAAGCAAAGGTCTTGAAAGCACGCCCCACCCACGGCAATGTTATCTATGATAACTTCAGTTGCATTGTCTTCTTGCCTCTCCCGTCCAACTAGCCAGACACTTCTTAAGTTACTGGGGTGGGCCACAATATTGTATAAAATCACTTTTCAATTGTCTGAGTTCTTTTTCACCAAGGATTTTGAGAATGCTCAAACCTATTTGACAGATAATAGAAAAAGCACAGAGAAGTCAGGGGCGACATTAGCTAGGAATGACAGTATATGTCTAACAAAGGCAAGAGCCAAAATCGAGCTGAGTTTTATTCGTTTTATATCCCAATAACAGAGATCATTTCTCCCATGCATGTTAAAAAATAAAATTTTACATGTGCTATTGACACAAGAATACCTGCAACATCTATGTAAATTATGAAGCAAAACGACATGGAACACACATTAATCCACCATATACATTAAGAACTAGAACTATATAATGACATTTCATCTATGTGTGTCCTCATCCTTGTCACATCCACTTCTCTGTAAACTCTCCCTTTCCATAACAATAAGCCTCCATCCTGATTTTTTTACACATTGACCCTTTCCCTGCTTTTCAAAAATAGCTTTATTGCAAATGTAATGTGTTTCTTGATTCTACTAAATGACTTATCTTTTACTTCTTGGGTTGTTCAGTATCTAACTATTAGGGTTAAGAAGAAAAGGAGACTGCCATTAAAATTATTTTTATATAGATTTTGGAAACCTATTCTCAAGATTGCATTTATTATTTCAGTTGGTAAACTGAGTATCGGTATTGGAAATAGATTGATAGCAACTAGTGTGAAACTCATTTTTAACATCTGATTACTAATGTATGCAGAGTCCAAAAGTTGACTAGCCATAACCTTAATATTGATATACTGGCTATTTTCCATTACTCTAAAATAAATAATGTTACACTGGACATCTTTGTATAAAACTTTTATTTCACATGTTATTTATGTCCTTAAAATAGGGAACTAGAGATGGAAGTAGTGGCTCAAAGATGAATATTTTTAAAGCTCACAATACGTATATTTTACCATAATGTATTCCAGGATATTAGGACATGTTTCACTATCCCTTGAGGGATTTTAGTATTGTGAATTTTTTTTTAATCTTTGATATTTAAGTAGGTTAAAAATGATGAGCTATTCAAATTTTCTTCTATTTGGGTGTCTAAATGAAATATTTTTATTTTCCTTTTGTAGTTTTTTTGGGGGGGTTTGCATATAATTTATTAGCTATGAATATATTATTAATAATTCTATAATTCTCATTTATTTTGTTTGTTAATTTTTTTCATTTTTGTTGACATTTTTAGTTTTGATAATTGAATTTTTCTTTTTGAGAGTTGTCAAAGTTATAGATTATTCCATTTGCAACTTACTTGCTTCATGTAGATCTTGGAAAGACCATTCACATTGGGAGATTAAATAACTAGTTCAACTTTTTATTTTTTACTTTTAATGTTTTTCTTTTAAATCACTGTATCCCTTTCATATTAATTAAAGTGATATTATAATAATAAAGTCAACACTGTTAGGGTTTTCAGTATTTGTTAAACAATTTTCTCAGTACCCACATATTTGCCTATTTAATCCTCTCTATAACCATATAGCAATGGCCACTGTCATTATCTCTGTTTTATAGTTGGGAAATGTGAAGCCCAGGGAGACTAAGTAACTTACACAGACAGAATAAATAATTTGAAGCAAAGTAGTCATCTCTTAATCCTTATGTTATATGCCTCTCTTAATTGATTTTGAATTTTCTTCCATTTTATATTTATGCCAGTAAATGGCTTAAGGTAAAGATCTAAATAAATATTGTTTTTCAGAAGAATGAGATGTTCTCAAAACTGATTTGTTGCATCAATCAAATAAGATCTTATACATTCTAGATTATTTTTAGAATAGTTTATCTATACCTTTGCCTTCCCTTATTCTTATATCACATCAATTTGATTTTATACCTTAATAGTGTATTTTAACATATTTCATATTATTCATCTTCACAAGTATTTTAAATATTTTCATCTATTTATTCTACCAGATGAAATAAGTGAAATTTTTATTTCCTAAGAACATACTTGATGGGACTTCGATTAACATTGTACTACATTTATAAATGAAATTTGAAAGCAAATTGTCATTTGTTTCCTCTATTTTAATTCTATTCATCTTAGTAAATTCTGATTTCTATCAATACATTTCTTCATATTGCTTAGATATATATTGTGTTAAAATATTTTCATGTACTTAACAGTTTTGTTATAATTATGAATGCAATTTTGTAGCAATTATATTTTTCTCTTGTAATGATACATGAGTGTTACTGATCTTTAAAATACTATTTATGTGATATTAATAATTCTCTAATTATTTCTAATCTGTAAGTAATGACTTTTTGGTCACCTTTCTCATAGCTTTTACAATTCTTATTTCTCTTTCCTGCCTTATTGCATTGGCTACAATTTCTAGAAAACTTAACATTGCTAATAGCAGATTTCTAAACATTTAAAAATATTTTAAATGAAAATATGAAATTAGGGGCATGTATCATGGAATTATTATTATTTTTTGTTAACGTGATTGTTCAGCCTAATCCCTGTATTTCAATGAGTAACAGATTAGCATACCAAGGCATGGACACTGACATTTCTATTACCAAACTGGTCTAGCTAAGATACATATTTCAGGAAAAACTGCCATGGCATTAATCTGCTCCATTGCTGCAAATAGAATTATTTTGAAACTCTTATTGCTGTTTTCCACTTAATGAAAATAACACAAAGGGCAAATTGTTGACACTCTTCAACTGGAATGAACCCTGCCTGTTATTCCTAGATTTATCTTACTGTAGCTACTATTTCACTGTACAACTAAGACAGACAATAAAAGAGGGAAGGGAAAATTTGTGCCAGGAATGAACCAGAATATAGTTTTCCATATTTCTCCTCTATTTTTCAAAGGTCATACAATTTCCTATTTTTTTTTTTTTTTTTACCAGCAACGCTTAATTACATACCTTGTCTAAAATTCATAACATTAAGTCTTACATTTTTTGTTAAAAATAACACATTTTATAACAGCTCCCAAAAAAGATGATTTTTTTTAGTAAACAAATAATTAAATTGAACATAAAATCTACATAACTGTTTTGTTTAAAGTTGGTTAGCTTCCAAGTCATAGTCAACAGCCCTTCACTATAATACATTTTAGACCATTCATGATGGATGGCATGGCTCTCACATAAAATTCTGAAATGTTCAAATAAGCTAATATAAATGTCTATGAGGGCTCTGGGAGTGACTCTTTCTGTGTCAACACATTTTATGCCTCTGTTACTGGTTTCCTAGCCACGAAAAGAAAAGACAGTTATATTTTGGGTTTGTTTCTTTGTTTAAACAATTGTAGACAGTCCCCATATGATATATTACTGGAAAGCTGGTACATGAGGAAAATGAAACAATATTAAGAGTACAAACTCTGATTTTATAAACATCAGTGTTCAGAGCCTTGGTCCCCCACTAGCTAGCTATATGACATTGGGCAAATTATGTAATTTCTGCATAAGCCATGTCAGGTTATTAAGATATTTTTTTTTGGTTCAGTTGCCTGATGATGTTAATGATAAATCTGACTCCTCTTAGAGAGTTTATATTTCATAATTTTTATGTAAATATTATACAGATCTGTAAAGACTTACCATCAGTGCACCAATTACCTAATTCAAATCAAATAAACCACTAAAGAGCATATAGTACTATAGAAAAAGTACAGGATCATAGTTTAGGAGATAAGAGTGTGAGATGTGAATTTGCCACATCCCAGCTATTCAATCCCTAGTTTCTACATCTGTCAAAAGGAAACACTTGCCTTTCCTATATAACATGATTTGTTATTAAGATCAGCTGAAGTAATATGCATGAAACATTACAATTCTATGAAATATGATTTGAATATATTTTTCAAAATAGCACATGGAGATTGAAATCCATTTCATGATATTGTGGAGGCAACTATTTTAAGGCCTCATTTTCAAGTACTAACATCGATAAAATGGACTATAAAAATTTATGCTATATATTGTTGATTTTCTTAAATTTCGCAAAGCTAACCAACTTTAAACAAAATAGTTTGAATAATTTTGTCACTCAGTATTCTCAACTTTTACTTATTAAAATTAGGCATCAGGAAAAAAATATTGCCAGGTTTTAATCGCTTTTATGATTACAAATCTTCATTGCATGAGTTAGCAAGTCCTGCTGAAATGAAATGATTCCGTATATATATTCTTATGTTTACTGTTCTACCAAAGTTTATTATTCATTTCTTTTATAAGACATTTTCCAATTTATTGTATGACTCAAACAAGTTTTCATCACTAAGAGTAGACAACAGTGAACGCTCTTACCTAGTTTGATAAAGATCTCTGTGCTCCTTAAAAGCTCCTACACTAATATTTTAAAAACATGACTTCCTAACTTTCTGGTAAAGAAAGATATTCTGATTTTATTAATCTTCAAAGAGAGAGTTTATTTAGGGTGAGAGATAGCATTTCCCTAACTGAAAGCCACTTCTTTCTCATTCCATTCCTGTTAATGAAATGTGTGACGACTCTTATGTCAGGGAATTAATGATACTCCGTAAGTAAAGAATGAGAAACCTGGGTAGATGAATTATGCCTGTTCTTCAGTTCTTTTCAAAGAGGAAAATTGAAAGATCCCATAGCATCACACTTATTATGATATTAAAACTGTGAGAATTTCATCAGATAAAAGAAATGTTAAATGAAATCCTCTGTCTAAACACTCATGTCAAGAAAGGCAATTTTAGTTATGCAGTGGTGTAGCATTTTGTTTTTTCTGCAATA
The DNA here is from genome assembly GCF_057876585.1 of Rhinolophus sinicus. Lineage (NCBI taxonomy): Eukaryota > Metazoa > Chordata > Mammalia > Chiroptera > Rhinolophidae > Rhinolophus > Rhinolophus sinicus. Next base: position 26,284,882 of record NC_142506.1, on the reverse strand, counting down.
AAGCCATCAGATCAATAAAAAATTATGTAGCAGATTATTATTACACTGTGCTCACCATAGCTCTAATCGTAAATAATACAGCAGTTATCCTGGTTATATTAATTATAATTAGAATGCAGATAATACAGACGGTCTTTTATTACTAGAGCCAAATCAATTTTCCAGTGTTATTCAATGCAAGGTCACACAAAGTTGTGGGAGCTTTTAGACTTTTTATGAAATGGCCTGCCTGCCTGTGCGAGAGAGGGTTTGGCTCAGCTTTGCAAGACACATTGACTGGGAAGATCATTGAAATAATTACAGCCATGAACCCTTGCCTATGATGGCAGAATTTCATTTTATAAAGTAAGCATAGCTGTAATCCAGCCTCCTTTATGGTAGAAAGCCTCATAAATCTTTCAGAGGAGACCAAGCTTTGTGTTTAGTGGTAAAGAGGAAATCAAAATGGATTCATTTGCATTGTTCATTTCTCCTCATTGCTTTTCTGTTTCATACCTTGGTATCATATTTTTTAAAGGCATTCCATAGGTAATCATCTTGTAATGAGGGAAACCACAGAACCATAGAACTGATGGAAATGCGTTAGGTTCAGTGTTGGTGGGTGACATAGAGGTTTGATGTTATACACTGTCATAAGGGAACTTTTATGAAATTTGACTTTAGTTGCTCAAAAGAGGACATGAAATGAGAAGAAATGTGCCAGAGATTGAGTTCAGAAGAAATCATTTTGCAGATGCCTCCACCAAGGTCAAGGAGAAATAAGAAATCCCGGCCCCCAAGGCCTACAGAGCCAGAGGTTGTGGTTCAGAATAAACCCATAGATACCCAAAAGGAGCTGAATGGTAATTCTGGAACCCCTGGTTGAGCATTTCTAATGGTGATGAGTTAGAAGCTTGTGTGTTACTGTTATTTCCCACTTGACAAAACTTCCTCAGATGGTGGAACCAAGGTCCAGCCAGGTCACAAGTTTGGGTGAGCTCAGGCAGGTAGTTCATGGAATGTACTGCACTGGAAACAGTAGGGAATGTATCAAAAAATAAGTTGGAAAATTCATGACCAGCATAAAGGAACTGGTGTTTAAAATTTTTTAAATCCCTGCTCTAATATATATCTTTGGGACAAGTGTGGACCACAGACCATCAATGCCCGACTTCTGACTAGAGAGACATATTTGTTCTATTGATAATTAGGCAACTTATGCAGCCAAGCCATTAAGAAACATTCTTCTGAGAATTTCATAAAGCCATTAATGTTAACAGAAGTGATATTAGCAAAGGCAGGAAATGGGAAAGGTATTCCAGAAAGGAGAGTTAAGAAGCTATAACCAAACAAGGGAGCCAGGCTGAGAGCGAGGTCTCCACTCTTGGGAAAACAACAGTAGGCACTGTGGATAGAGATCTCGTTTCATTTGAGGTCCTGGAGTAAACTACTGACCTCAGCAAGGTCAGGGTGTCAGGTTGAGAAATGATCTCTGACTGTCCGCAAGGAAGGAAGGGGCAGCATCAACCCTTTGGGGTCTCAAATCCTGTGGAGAAAGGTGAGGTGTAAATAAATAAGTAGGCAAGTTTCAAAGGTAGGGATTGTCAAAAGGAGGAAGCGCTACATGTCAGGTCTTCAGAAATAAATAGTAATAAAAAACCCTTGGTTACCGTTTATTAAGCTTATGTACTTCACATTCTCTTGGTCACTTTACACGTGTTTTTGTTGTTGTTGTTGTTGTTGATGTTTCACAATCCTTGGAGAACTAGATACATTACTATTTGGATTTTGTAGATGTGAAAAAACATGTCACATAGTTAGCAAAAGGTGGAGCCAGATTTCAAAAGTAGATTTTTCTGTAGCTTGAGGTCCCAGCTCTTAACCATTAAACAATACTGCGTCCAGGCTACAAACATGTATTAACAATTTAAATTATAGGGCAGAAGCCATTTTATCTTTTGAGACCTATCACCTGAGTACTGTTTTCTCAGAATCTGAGACCAGGCAAAGGGAAGGTCTCTGTTGCAGCAGCCACAAATGATCTTCCGACTGAACAAGCATCCTAAACATTTTTTTTAACTTGTTTTTAATTAGTTTCAGGTGTACAAAACAATGTACTAGACATTTATACCCCTCGCAAAGTGATAACCTCCCTCCCCCAATCTACTCCTCCTCTGTCATCGTATATACTGTTACAGTTCTACTGATTCTATTCCTTATGCTGTACTCCACATCCTGTGACTATATATATGTGTGTGTGTGTGTATATATATGTATGTATATATATATTTGTATATATATATATATATATATATATATATATATATATATTAATTTATACATATAAATATATATATATAATTATAGTTTACATTCATTATTGTTCAGCTTCAGTTTCAGGTGTACAGTGCAGTGATCAGGCATCTACATCATCCCTGAGGCGGTCTCCTTAAGACAAGTATCCATCAGATATCCTACAAAATCTTTACAGCATTATTGATTGTATTCTCCAAACTGGCTTTCATATCCCCATGGCAATCTTGTGGTTACCTATTCTGTTTTCTAATCCCTTCACCTTCTCCCCCATCCCCGCCCCCCTCCCATCTAGCAACCCTCAGTTTTTTCTCTATGTCTCTGAGCCTGTTTCTGATTAGTTTGTACATTTATTCTATTATTTAGATTCCACATATAGGTGAGATCATATGGTATGTGTCTTTCTCCATCTGATTTATTTCACTAAGCATAATGTTCTTTAGGTCCATCCATATTGTTGCAAATAGTAAGATTTCATTCTTCTTTATGGCTGCGTAATACTCCATTGTATAAATGTACCACAGTTTCTTAATCTAGTCATCTACCGATGGGCATTTCAGTGGTTTCCACGTCTTGGCTATTGTGAATAGCACGGCAATAAACATAGGGGTGCATAATTTTTTTTCAAATTAACATTTTGGATTTCTCTGGATAAATACTTAATAGTGGAATTGCTGGGTCCTAAACATTTTGACCATAACATGGAATCACAGTTCTGCTACTCAGTAACAGTTACATATTTTAAAGCCACTAAGGTTTAAGAAGTGATTTTGGTTCACGTAAAGAGTTTGACAATTGTTTTTAAAACTTGAATTGTGGGGGATAATCTAAGATGGAAAGTAAAGTCTTTACTATAAACAACTTCCACTGCAATTTGAAATTTTTATCATTTTCAAAAATGTCAATAAAATTTTTCTTTCTTCTCTAAAAACTTCAGTTTTATTTTAACATATAGAAAAGAAATTTTAGTTCTGATATTTCTTACCTAAAGCACAAATTATAGTATTGGACTTTCAACTTTCTTTCTTTCTTTCTTTCTGCCCTCCTTCCTCCCTCCCTCCCTCCCTCACTTTCTTGCTTGCTTGCTTGCTTGCTTGTTTTCTTTCTCTTTTGTTCTGATATTTAAGAAGAAATATATTCAAACATATAAGGGCAATATTTGAAAATACCAAACTGGCTAAATGGATAAGAATTTTAAAAAAAAGGTGGAATCAAGAGAATAAATTTCATAAGTTAAAAATAAAGGGAAATTTGATTCTTCATTATCAAGAAATAAATGTCTTAATTCATGATTACTTTCTAAAAAACAGGAGTTGAAACAGACTAACTGGAGTTAACTGACTTTTGTGAATGAAATTTTAAACTAGTCAAAGTGTCTAAAACACACTTAAAAATGTTTTTAACAAATTTGAATTTAATGTAGATTGATTTCCAAAATCTGACAACTTATAAAAGAGGTATACAAAGACCCAGAATGTATTGTACTTTAAATACAGGAAAACTATTAAAAGCATGCCATTTTTCTAATCAAGATATTTTGTATATTTCTCATTGAATCTCTATTAGATTGCCTCTCCCTGCCAAAAGATAAAACAGCTTTTATCAAGTGTGCTTCTGTAAGATTTAAAGTTCAATTATATTCCAATACAGTATCTTTAAAACTTTGTTTGAAAATGTATTTTATCCCCTATTATGAAATCATGTTTGTCTGTCTTTAAGACAAAGGTTAATGATAGCTAATTTTTACTTGGTGCTTTCTATGGACTGGGTCCTGTGCTATAAGTACCTTACAAATGTTAATTTATTTAACATTCACAGCAACTGCATTTGAGATAGATACTATTATCTATAATGAGGAAATGGAAGCGCAGAGAGGTTATGAAGAAGCCCAAGGTGACACAGCAAGTGACTAACAGTAGAATGAGGCTTTGAACCAAGGCATGCCAGATCCAGAGTCTGTGCTTTTAAATCCAGCACTATTCTGTTGAAACTTCACAATAAGATACTGTTAAAAATCAAAGAATTCTTCCCCAAAACTAAGTGTCTCTGGTTTGTTTCCGTTTCTCAAAACACTGTGAATTCCATGATCTGTATCAAAGAAGTTTGTTTTTGTTTTTGTTTTTGCTTTTTCTAAGTAGCTCTTTATCTCAAAGGTACCTTGAGTATGAGCAGACTCATGAATTGCTATGGTAACGTCCAGTGCTTTGAATAATAGGATTTGGGAATTATTTTGAGTGCAAAATGTAAGGGAAAAAAATAAAGTCTAAATATGACCTTGTCAACTGAATTAACTTCTAGGAGATTCCACTTTAAAATGATATGTCTAGCATTATCGTTTTCCTGCTGAAAACTGGGAAGCTTTCCAAATTTTAACTTACAAAGTTATTATACTTCCAAATGAGAAAAATGTCTTTTGAGATACTTTCTTTTTCTTGAATACTGTAATAAATGGCTCTGTAATATTCTATGCAAATAACCAATGGTGTAATTTGGAGCTGCCCATAAGAAGTTATACACTGGGCATTTTAGAGGACTTTAGTTTAATTATTTACTGTGTAGTTTATGTGTTCTGTCCTGCCTGGAATACTTCCCACTGGCTTTTTTTTTTCAGCTAAGTTCTCTACACCCTTTTCCTCCTCACACACTAACCCTTCCTGTCTTTAGTATGTAGGAGGTACTGAAGTTTGGCACAGAATTAATTCTGCGTTGAAAGGAAGCAGCAATATTTCTCAAGTAGAATGTTAGGCTTCTCTTTCATTCATTTTGGTAGCCGTTCATTTGCTTTCCCATATTTTATTGCCTCTGTGACCATGGGATCTAGCTCGTCGGCTGCTAGTCACATGTCATAGCACTTCTAGCAAAATCACTAAAAAATAGTATCTTTTTTTCTCCCTCATCAATTGCCTGTGTCAGTAAGAGGGAATTAGCTTTAAAATATAATCTGATTGAGTACATTATGTTGACCAGCCTTGTGCATTTCCACCCTGCACTTACTTCATTGTCTCTGTTTTAGAAATAGCCCTTATGCCTCCTGGTCTCAACAGAGCAAAAAGGACCATCTGGATACTACATATGAGGGAATCAGACATCTCTAGGTTAAATCATGCCCATAAGGACAATTTCTTGTCAGATAAGCTGCTGCGTACTTTGTCTGATAACTAACAAAATTACAATATGGTAATTTTAACTGGAAATTGTTGATTTTTATCCTTAGGTTTTCTCTTTTTTTCCCCATTGGTAACCACCCTGTGAATTCTACTCCAATGCACTAGTGCTCAAAGCCGCCCCCAGCTTGTGACAGTCAAGCTGTGGCGACTGTGAAATGTCTGGACAGCAGAGAGTTTTGTCATTGGCTCAAGCATTATCATGCAGTGGGGGAGAAGCACATAATTGTGTAATGAGATAATTTGATTTCTCCCTGATTTCTAGACACATCACAAAATAGTCAAGGCAGTGAAATGATGTGTAAAGAGTAATTGGTAAGTTTTGAGTCATATCACTGCCACTTGCTAGCCTGCATGACCTTAAGCAAATCATGAACTCTTTTTTTAGAAGTATGAAGCTCATTTATTTTTATTTTTTTTTTGCGTTTCCAATTACAGTTGACATTCAATATTACATTAGTTTTAGGTGTACAGAATAGTGGTTAGACATTTATATAACTTATGAAGTGATCCCTCTGATGAGTCTAGTACCTACCTGGCACCATACATAATTATTACAATATTATTGACTATATTCCCTACACTGCACTTTACATCCCCATGACTATTTTGTCACTACCAATTTGTACTTCTTACTCCCTTCACCTTTTCCATCCAGCCCCCCAACCTCCCTGCCATCTGGCAACCATCAGTTTGAAGAACTCTTAGTTTTTGATCTCTAGCAAATACCTGTAAAATGGGATGCCTTTCCTAATTTAATTATGAAATAGGAACATGTACACCAAAGGAGACTAATTATCTAGTTTGTATGTGCTGCCTGCAAATGTGGTACGTTTTACCCACAGTGAATTTTAATTATTGCCACAAGGTAAACAATCAGAAAATGTTACATTCAAAAACATCAAGATTTCTAGATTCTCTCTAGACACAGGATGATTTCGCAACACCGGTGTCCTATTCCATATGGCAACAAAAGGCCATGAAGTAGCCCCTTCTCCTTTAGATAATTGTCTTTGCTACATACAGTTCACTTCAGCCCTTATCTGGACTACTTTGTGCATTCCTATTGTCTGTCTAGCCCCTGTAAGCATTTGAGTTTGTCACCTGTGTTGTTTATAAAAGCATGTTTAGATTTAGTTGCAACTGTCTTTACACACTCAATTTGGAGCCAGAAGAATAGCTTTCAAATACTGATTCTTAAACTTGGGTAAACCATGGAAATTTGCCAGGTAAGAATGGTTTCCCTATGCATGAAAATGTCCATAATAATCGCTATAAAATGGAACCTTACCCCAAATATTCTGTCTGATGCTCCCAACTCTACCAAAATAAGAACTTACCTGCTGAAGTCAGAAAACAAGTTTGTGGTTCTTTATTGCTTAAGCCACTCAAGAATTCTTTATTTAGTAGTGATTTGATTGTTCCCACTGTTAATTATGAAAGATATATAAACATGCATTAGATGAGAAAATAATTTTAACATATCATTTTGAACCCCTTTTCTAAATAGTTTATATCCTGCTTTTTTAAAAATAAGAGTAATGTAAATTAGAGTGAAAAGTGTTATTAACTAAAAGCACTGTCCAGTATAGCTTTCTTCCTCTATGGAAATGTGCTTTTCTGCACTGTCCAATGTTGTAGCCACAGACTCATGTGGCTATTGAGCACTTGGTATGTAGTTAATGAAATTAAGGAACTGAATTTTAAATTTTAGTTAATTTAAATTGAATTAACCACATGTGATTAGTGGCTATCATTGGCCACAGATTTAGCACAGATTTCCATAACATTATTTAAACAAGTAAAATAGAAAACATTTCAGATGATAGATAATTAGTACCATACAGAAAAAACAAAGCCAGGAAGGAGACCATGATGTCCTTGTGAAACTTTTTTAATCTTTTAGTGTCCTGATTTATTGAGGATCTGTAGGCTGCTTACCTGTGTTCCATTTTCAATCATAAAATATTTTTTACTCAAAAAAAGTAGAAACTTTTTTGTTTTCTATTTTTATCATGAGTGATATTTTTATAACAAACTTACCAGGAAAAAATGGATTTTCCCCCCCCAATAATGCCTTGGTATCTATGTTTAGTTTAGTCAGTCTTGTGGCAACTTTTCTATGATGTCTTAAAACCAGCGGGAAGACAGATTGCAACTTTTGTATTTCACTTTTGGAAAGTTGGTGTACAGTCTAACTCAAATAAGATACATTTAAAAAAAACATACTTTTATCACCACAAGATTGCCAAGCAGTTGATAGATTTCTGGAACTGCATCTGTTCAAAAGTAAAGGAATGTTTCATTTAGGGACATTAAGACTCAATATATCATAAAATAGACAAAAGAAAATTCACACTCAATGAACTCATCATACTTGAAATAATACAGAGAATTCTAATATTTTCAAAGAAAGTAGACCCCTTTGGGAGTTTCATGTGACTCTATAATTTTACAAATATTAATTTTAAAAAATCCAAGTTTGATTGGGAGCTAAACTGAAACTCAGATTGGGCTAACTGGGAAACTAGAGTATCATAGGGGGATCGTGATATTAATATACTCTTTAAACTTCATTGATTTTCTGTGATTATGTACAAAGGAGTTCAAAGCACTTCATGTATTTTGTCTCATTTGTCCTCACAACATTCCTGTAAGGTAGGTAGGGGCAACTGTAATTCAAGATTAGATGTGTCAGTTTTCCGTTGTTACCAAAACGTATTAAACTAGAATCTATTCAGCCGGCCAACCAAGACAATTAAGCAGTTCTTTCACTTATCAAAGTACCAATTACTTGAGGGTTTTTTGTTGTTGTTGTTGTTGTTATATCATTATTTCCTCTCCATTTTCTCTCAGAAAAAATACTGCATTTTCCATAATTTTCATGTTTAGCTCTACTAGTATTTTTGAGAACAGCCTTTTTGGAGGCTTTCTTTTGTGATATTTCCTAAAGACTCTTCTTTGGCTACTATTTCAAATGCATGTGCTGAGCATTAGGGTATGAAAAATAAGTGCTCATTTTTTTCCAAGTCAACAACATGTGTTTGAGTCATATTAGGTAATATAATTCCAAATATTTCTTGGTTTACCTCATTTTTTTTCGTTTGTGCAAGCCTAAGTCTCCAAAATTGTACTCTAGAGTACAAGTATTCTTTAGCATACCTGCTTTTGAGACAACCACTCCCTGCCCGTTCCTTTACAACATTTTCACATTCATATTTAGCATATAAAGTTGACGTAAAAATAAATTTAATCATATAGTGGTGATCATAAAAAGATTCAGTTTTAATGTTACTCTACAAAAAAAAATCATCACATGCATTTTTTGTTTGTTTTCACTTCACTACTTCTTTTCAATTTCATATTCACTATTTACAATCTCTGCTGTAACTAGGAAAAGTAAAATATTTCCTTTAATTTGCGTGGCAGAGATTGCTAGCTGCTCACCAAAATCTAGGCCTATGCAAACAGTTGGAACACATTTCCCAGTTACCCTTGTTGTTGGATGTAGACATGTGACTGTTTTTGCCTATGGAACGTACATAGAGGAATGGGTACGGGGCTAACTCCAGACCACACTCTCCTTCGTGTTATTTTTCCCTCTGACTGGCTGAAATGGAGATGACGCCCAGGAAGACTTTGGAAGCCTCGTATTGATGACATCAGTTTCTGTCAGCTTAGGTCCTTGAGTGGCCTTACTGAGGAAGGTAGGTAGCGCTGCCACTCTGTTCCCCTCTACAGTGCAGAACATTGAAGAAGTAATCTATTGTGTTAAACCATTATACATATTGGGGTCCGTTTGTTGCAGTAGTTAGCCTGTAATAATGATTACACCACTTAAAATGAGTCTGACTACAAACATATAAATACGCAAGAGGAGCTTGACAAGTGAGGTACATATAAAACTACTGGCAAATGTTGTTTTTCGAATAAATCTCACTGGTCTCACTGGCCACAAACTACTAGAAGAGAATAGAAAAGCCAAGAAGCCAAGGGATTACCTATTGGGTTAAAATTGCCTAGAAACTTGAGCGCAAGATATAAACTTTATAAATAAGGCCCAGGAACCTTGTGTATTTATGTATTTTCCTAGTCCCAATTTCTCCACAGTGTGTGTTCAGTTGATACCAAGCTTTACCCAAATATCGTGCCTAACACTTAGATTTATGAAGCTCCTTATTTGGAATATGTAAGTGAAAAGGAGGGGTGAAATATGAAAAATGGATATCAAAATCTGAAGCAGTGAAATAGGAACATAGAAGAAAATTGGATCCTGAACTAAAGTTCCTGAACAGGAAGGAAATTAGAATGTGCTTATAAGTATCACGTTGAATTAGAAATACGTGAAATTTAGCTGCGTAAAGGATGTAGAATGGGAGGATCAATCAAGGATTAGGAACATAAAAAGAACACATTATGGAAATGGAGAATGAGAAGAAATAAAAAAGAATACATAGCGTATTGAATATAAATGTTTAAGCTCTAAGGGCTAGGAAGGGCAGAAAAGAAAAGGAAGCTGAGTGAATTAATGTTGGCTAAAAGGGGTAAGTGGAATCAAAGGGGCTCTTACAATTATATCAGGTGAAAAAGAAACACTAGAAAGAAAGTGGGTTCATAAATAACCTGAAAAGTAGATGAAATCAATAATGTTTAAATGGTTGAACTACTCAACTGTAAAATGTTTTAACTAAAATAATGAAAGTTATAGAAAATTATTAAGTTATGAAAAGCCTATAAATATGGCTAATGATAACATTTAATAGAAGAATATTGAAATGATTTAATATAAGTTGATCAGGTGTTCTGATGGTATGTCTCATGAGAATGAAAGGATTTTCCTAATACATTTACCAACCCCTTGTGACTTATTTATTAAACATCATAGATAAGAAACTAGCAGAAAAAAAAAAAAGACAAAAGTAAACATGCAATCTTAAAAATAGAGTAGTTTTATTAATCAGAAAAAGTTACTACCACTGCTTTCAATCAAGTAAAAAATAATGTCAATTAAGGAAAGTGCTTTGGGTGAAAGAGTTGAAATATCTAATGAGAGAAAATAAAGTTTTGATGAAGACATTTACATTTTCTATAATTTTATTTGATCTATATGCTATTTATAGTTTCTTTTGTTAAAAATAAATCTACTAGCATAGAAAATCATTTGGAGCTTATCAGAACAAATATGTTATATGTTCTCATATACATTTTCTTTTCATGTATATGTTTTTGAATTGACATCATTTTCTAGGATCAGACAATAAACCTTGATCTTCATGAATACATGGCACTATTTTGATTTTCTATCATGTACTTAGCAAATATGAATTACTCTTAGAAATATCTTATTTAGCTAAGAACTGTAAAATGTAAGGTTTTTAAAAAGAAGCATATCTTTAACCAATAACTTATTCATCATTGTTTAAATGAGTTGCCTACATGATGGTGCTACCTTAACCATCATCCTTCCCCTACAGTGACCTTTTTCCATTCTTCCTAAGGATCAGACTTTGTTCTGCCTCAGAATTTTGCATATGCTGCTCACCCGTGTCCTTCCCTCTCTCACCATACACCTTTACTTCTCTCCTTGACTTAAGCATTTCTACTCTTCCTTTCTATCTTAGGCAAAGCTTCACTTCCTCATGGAACCCTTTTCTAAGACCTCAACCAGGTCAATTAACCCTGTACCTCATAACATGTATTATAGTCAAACATAGATCATACTTAAAAAAATAAAAAAAGAAGACATAGATGCTGTCATTGTTAGAGTTGAAAGAGACCTGAAACTTTAATACAGTCTTTATCTCGGTATTAGAGTATTTTTCTGTCTTTCATGTTTTCTTTATAGACACAGTATTAATACACTCACCAATTGTAAGAACTTCATCAGTTATAACAAACACTAAATTCACATGAGCATCGCTGTTGACAACCAGACAAACTACATACAATTCAGTTTTTTCTTCATTGATGAAATAACTGGGTTATTAAAATTTGGTTATTAAGATGCTCATAGCAAAGACGTTCTTTGGAAAACAGTCACAACTCTGTCATTATTTTGCTGGCTAAACAAGTGGAAAGATACTGGATCAGAAGTGAGATTAAATTGGTAGTGTTTGTGGTGGTGATGATGGTTAAGAATAAAGATTATTGTGATATATACTCTGTTTTCTGCATAGCAGTTAACAAAATAGTCATTAGATGAAAACTGAATACCCTGGTCTGGTATTTTCCTCTTTAATTTCAACATTTTAATATGTGTGTGTAGCTGAGTAAATTCTGACATGGAAAGACATATTTTCCTCTTCAACCTGGAGACTTGCATAAAGAGTTCAATGGAACAGCAGATGGCCAATGATCTAGCGAATGCAGATTGAAAGAAAGAAAAAGTGAAATGGATAATTCAGCCTGTCAGCTTCTTGATCTTGCTAAGATTTACCCTTCCAATGCCATCTTTCAGTCAATTTGAGATTAGCAGGCCATCTTCATGCCCTGCATACCACAGAATAGCCAAAGGAACTTGTATAGCCTTACACTAGTGTGCAAGAATGGCACCTGAAGTAGACTTCAATTAGGAGACCAGCGAGAGGCTCTCTTTCTCCTGAGTAAGTTATCTCTCCAAGTTTCCTCATCTGTATGACATAATAAGGCTAATAATAACAATAACTCACAGTTTACAATTATACGATTGATGTCTGTGATCCATTAGAGCACTATGCCAAAATGATCTACCTTAATTTAATCCTCAAAGTGAGCCAATGCTGTTATTATCCCTACTGAACAGTTGAGGAAACAGAGGGTTAGCATGCAATGGTCACCAAGGTCCAAACTTTCAGAAAGCTATCATAGGCCATACCTGATGCCAGTCTACTGAGAAGGATATAGGACAGGAACTATGGACATCAGTGCTGGAGGTTCCCGCTCAGTGGGAGTTCCTACAGGGCCATTCACCAGTCTATTAAGCCACCCAGCACATATCTTCTCCCCACGTGACACCTCAGGTGCAAGGAGATGAGACTTACCTTGGGCACCTGTGGGAGTTGCCGTGCATCCAAAGCCTCATACATACAGGAACTGAAATCTCTTGTAAAAATTCATACTCCGAGTTTCCAGGGATATGTCAGTTACAAAAGTCACTATGGGAAACCCAAAGTTTGGTCTCCTCATCAAGTATGCATTAGTTCATTTATAGTTCTTCCAGCTCAGTTGTAATTTACCAATCAGTGGTCATTTTTACCATAAGCAGTATTACCTACTAATATAGTTTACATTCCAAGTTTTACCTGATTACCAGGGAACCTATCTAGAGAGTTAAGCTCAAGTTAATTTCACATGCAAAGGGAAAAATAATTTTATTAATCTTTTACCTTCAAGTAATTTCCAGAGTCACAGAGCTGATAGACAGACCCCTGTCTGACTGACTCTAGAGCCCCTAATGGAAATTCTTCTTGCTTATTATCCCACAGTTGTACTAGCCTTCTTTTTGTTCCTCCAACCCTGAAGCTTATTCCTACTTCCTTGATATCTTTGTTCTCTCCCCAGAATACTCTTTCCACTGCTATTCACATTGCTTCCATCTCTTCATTCAGGATTGGCTCAAATGCCCCCTCCTCCAAGACACTTTTGATTATGCCCACGTTTTTAGCCATCCCCTCCTTTCCCACATTACCTTATAATTTTCTCTTGCTTCACAATGTTTTGTTTCCTTTTGAACACTTTACTCTCTGAAAATATGATGTTCATTTATTTCCTACTCGTTTATTGTCTACTTCTCTTCACAATGATGTAAATCCCATGGGGCTAATCAGTGGAGTTATGTGCCCTTGTTGTTTCACTAGTAGCTAGAATAATTCCTGACACATGATGGACACAGAGTGATTAACTGATTGAAAAACTATACTCTCAAATTTATCTCATACAACTGTGAAATTCAGAGAACCCTACCCAAACATGTTTTTATTTGTAAAGAACTATAAAGATACAAATTGTAATTTGGCCCAAATAAGAAACTAAACTGCTTTTAGGTAAAACGTCCAAGCAACAGCTTAATCTGCATTCATTTGAAAACATTTTTATTACACAGTGATGATGTATAAGTCATGGTGTTTTAGGTTCTGTGGTGGTCTCCAAAGACATAAAATCATGAATCTATTATGCACTCATCAAATGCATTTCATTTAAGTTTTTCAGGTTCTCTGTGCCTGACTTGTAAACTGACTAAAGCCTTGAAAAGTTTTTGATTAACTTTTATTTATTTATTTTTTTACATTTAGTTATTTCTTTTTTTTCTTTTTTTTTAAATTAGTTTCAGGTGTGCAAAACAATGTAATAGGTAGACATTTATCATTTATATCCCTCACACAGTGATAACCTCCCTCCCCCCATCTACTACCCCTCTGACATTGCATACAGCCATTACATTTCCACTGTCTCTATTCCTAATGCTGTACTCCACTTCTTGTAACCATATATATATATATATATATATATATATATATATATATATATATATATATATATATATCTCTTATGATCTCACTTATATGTGGAATCTAAAGAAAAGGATAAATGAATGAACTAATCAGAAACAGTCTCAGAGATATAGAGGAAACACAGGGTTGCTAGATGGGAGGGGGTGGGGATAAGGGGGAAGGTGAGGGGATTAGAAAGCACAGTTGATTAACTTTTATAATGCTAGTATCTAGAAGTGTGGACTCAAAAGTCAGATGCATGTATCTCAGTGAATAGTAATTACAAGAACTTCTATTTCTAGCACTTGTGTCTATATATTTTCAAAACATGTCTATATTTACGTTTATGTTATAATGACTATAAAGTATTCACGTGATGGAATATGCATGTAAGATATAAATAAATATAGTTGAGGTGCATGCTCAAAATTTTGCTTGCTTATGGGCTGTGTAATTGCCTCAACGAAAGTTTAAAGGCCATTAGAATGGAAGAGTCAGGTACATAAGTGGCCCTCAATTTTTATTATTATTTTATAAGAGAATTGTATGCTCAGCATCTTGTAAAAGGGATGTGCACAAGTATGTAATTAAATTCAGTATATGTTAAATGCTTTATGAAGAATGCAAAACACATTTCATACAAATATGGAAGAAGAAAACATTTCTGTGGGAAGTCCAAGGCTTGGAATTGACATTTGCCTTTGAAATTTGCATGATTTACTATAGTTTAAATAGGGAGGTTGCTCATCCTGGGAACTGTTGTAAGCAAACACAGAAGAACAAGACCAAGCCTCTTGTGTTCAAGAAATGGTAAATTGTCCAGTATGGAGGAGGAGGTTTATGCCTAGGAGAGGGAAGAAAAGCAGTAGGAGGAGTTCTAGGGAAAATGTGATGGCCTCTGAATACTAGGCTACAGATTTTTTAGTTTGACAATAAACTGTAGAAAGCTAGAGACAGTTTGTACCAAGCAATGATATTTTCAAAATGATGTTTCAAAAAAAAAAAAAAAAAAAAGTGCTAGCAGTGTGCTGGACTGGCTGGAAATGAGAAAGACTGGAGACATAGGTGCCAATTGGGCAACTACTGCAAGTGGTCCCAAATGACAGGAGAAGGACCGGAGCTATAGGAGGCACGGAGCCCTTCTCTTGTGTTGGAATAAAAACACAAGAGTGGGACTCTTAGAGGGAGTTTTATAGTATGGACTTTCTTTTTCCATCATAAAAATGTTACATAAACATCCAGTTGGGAGAGAAAGAAATGAGTAGTGGAAAGAGAAGACTGATCCAGTCCTCTGCTGAGCAAACCAGCACTGCCTGGATGAGCAATTAAGTCAATGGAAAAACAGCGAAGCCCCATGGTTAATGGCGTTGCTGTCATACAAAAGGCCCTTGTGTAGAAGGTCAAGTGTTATGTCCATCGGTGCGGGTTATTGACCAGCTCTTGGCAACTTTGTCCTGTTTAGCACATACTAAAGGGTATTTATGACTAAATGCTTATAATAAAAATATGTTTTTCTGCAAGTGATGCTGAAAAGTTTTTATTTTGTATGGTCCCATTCAAGAGTGTTAGGACCTCTGGCAGTTGGCCCCAACCTAAACTATGTTAAAAAGAGAACGGGAGAAGAACAGATGAAGTTGTTAGTAATACTCTCAGTCTGAGAGCACAGCCACGTTTGTTTGTTTGTTTGTTTGCTTCATTACCGGACACGTCCAACATTTAGTAAAGTATACTTAAGAAAGTATAGCCCAAAATATTGAGACCCAGAAGATAGACATATAGATTTAACAACATTTTCAAGTCAAGAATAAACTGTATGTGATAGTCATACATCGAATTTTATTATCCATTTTTATTTTAATTCAGATTGTTGGCTGTATATTCTTTATGCTATATATAGCTATCACATTTACTTGTTGCCACTAAATATAACCACAATTATCTTTTAAAATACCTGTAGGTTAATTATCCAGATTTTTAAAAGTTACAATATTCTCTTTCAGTGAATTAAATAGAATTTTTCTGAGATTTAAGAAGTTTATAAGGAAGAGAATATAAGCATAATATGAATTTTTTAAATCACCACTTAATTGTGTGACTAAATTTTCTTGCATCATTCCACCATTAAAAATATTGGACAACTTATTTTTCTCAGAGACTCACATCTCCCATCTATAATATGAAAACTACAATAGTAACTCTTTTATGAGTGTTGTGTGAAAATTAAATAAAATATGTCATATGAAGCCCTTATTACAGTGCCTGGCAGTTGATGAGCATTTAATCCATGTTCATTATTTCCCATAATATTTCTGAGCATATGATTAAAATTACTCAATGCCTTTAGGTCTCCCTTTCATTATAGTTAAATGAATTAAATAAATTAATTTTACTAAGTGATATGATTTAATTTCCATTGGAGAAGTTGGAATTAACTTCAAATAGATGATCTAATACAAAATTAGAATTTTATAAAATTAGTTTCATTTAAATATTTTCCTATTTCTTTAAATTAAGAACAAATTTCAAAAGTATATAATTATCAATGATATTCTATCATATTAATAATAATGACTAACTTGTACTGAGGTTTGACATTGAGTCAGAGAGGGCTAAATAATTCACATGTATTATATCTCATTTAGTTTCTAAGATTACTCCCTAACGTAGATGTTGTTTTTGTCCTCATTTAGCTCATGAGGACCCACCCTGGGTGGAATCAGAATGTGGAACCAGGTCTATCTGTCTTCACAGGTCCAGCACTGAATCATTAGCTGCATTGCCATATTTTGTAAATTTAATTTAACCAGTTCATTAAAACAGATAATATGATGATGTTTTTAAGAAATGAAAATTGACCCTTTTACATTCTGTTTGCCTCTAATGTATTAGATCAAATTGATATTTTTTTCTGAGAAAATATGTAATCATGGGTAATGACCTTGGAGAAGGAAAAGACAGTATATTTACAAGAGTCTCCTCACAGATAAGGCTCAGTCTATATATTACATGAAAATATTTGAGTCAGAGAAGATTCTTTGCATTTTGTTTTGCTGTTCTGAAAATTGGACTTTAAATTTAACTCATTTTTCTTTTTGTTTAACTGGTAGAAATCAACTACTTAAATACTCAGCATTTGGAAAGCGACATAGTAGCCTAGCTCTGAAATTTATGTTTAGATTTCAATTACATCTGGATGATTATGAGAGTTGGATTTTTTTTCCTCACATTTCAATGTTTTGTTAAGCTTAAGATACCAACCACAGTTGATATCTGAAGGATTTATGTATGATGAGAATGGCCCGTCAATCAAAACCAAATAGAAAAGTACTTAAGATATTATTTCTGCTGGCTTGATACTAAAGAGTTCAAGTGTTATTGGCAGAAAATACGTCAATGTACTAGAAATATATAGCATATATTTATAACTTTAACTCATCTCTGCAGTGAAGTTAGGTAATTTCCCATTTGTTTCTCTTTTCCAAATATAGATGATTCCACGATGGACATGAGAAAATGAAATGCTTGTGTAAAATAGATGGAAATTGAACAAAGAACCTTAAAATGTGCTTTTCTTTCTCTCTGGAGAATCCTTGGTTTATTTTTCATCTTTAATTCAGAAGCCTAGATTATATTTTCCCCACTTTATTTTTATTACTATGTGACTCTTGTTAGATCAGTTAGATCTCGTCTCCACTGGTTCAATACTTAAAAACCATCCCTGCTGTGAATATGGATCTACCCTGCATTTTAAGATTCATTTTAATGTTCATCTATCTACCCTGCTGAACACAGCGAACAGGTCAGGGTCCACCAGGTCTTTCCCCTTTGGTCTGTGCCATACACTATCCTGGTGTCCTCAGAAAGGACACTGTAGGCATCGGGATGTCTTCGGTCATGCCTTGGGCATGAGGAGGGAAGGTTGCCTGCCTAATCCAGTAAATCTTTAAGAACGCTTCATTTATCTTTATCTGACCATGGACATTCTTCTTCCTTAAGCCTGTACCCCTGACCCCTGCAGAATAAGGGGTGGCTCTCATTCAACATGGATAGTCTGAAGAAAATGTAAGAATTTTATTTTCTATTGGCTTGAAAATAAGAAACCTGCCCAGGAGAAAACTTTATATTTGAGCGCTCACCTATAGGTTCACTTCCTTCTATTCTATTTGCCACTAAAATGATTAAAAGTTAGAGAGCCAGTTCTTTACAAAGTAGTGTTGTTTCACCAAACATGCATAGAGAACCAATAGTATTCACTTAGCTGCCTCCTTTTTTGGAGTCTCTTTTTTATCAGAAAATACAAATATGAAAGATTTTTATTCTACTCTAACTTGATAACATTTCTTGGAGAGACAATTTAAAATTATTATTTTTTGTTTCATTTTGTTGTATTGATACGCTCTAAGTAGCAACATCGTTTCAAGCAATTTCTGCGTGTAGTTTTGAACAGCCTTAATCTGAAACATGACAAAAATCAATCAGACCAATACGTGCTTTGTGAGTGCTAATTAGACTCTGATATGTTTAATTTCTAGTCAAGTGATTCAGGTTTTATATATTAGCAAGGTCTTTTTCAGCGTTTAGCTTCATGAGGGATCTACTTGCATTTGTATTACTGGTTTACAAGCATTCACCTTTGTGAATTCACACATGCTGTGAATTTTTTATAGGTTAACAGCTATTTAATATCTAGCTCACCTGAGTCTGTTTGGAGACTGATAATCTATAGGTGCAAAACAGATAAACATATCAGATGTAGAGGACGTGTGATAATCTGATAGTTACTTGGTTACCCAAGTCTGATGATTCAAAATTAGAATAAAGAAATTAAACCAAGTATATATCCAGATTTTCAAGTTAGCAAACAACATTTGGATCTTAAATTCTCTTCTTCCTTTTTGGTGAACGCATGGTTATATGTTAATCTGACAAGGGTACTGGATAATCTGAGTCAGTCTATGAGGTAGAACCTACTTCACATAATTTAAAAGATGCACTCTTACAATGCTACTTTAGAGTCTCACTTGTGTCCCACTACCTCCCACAGACCATAATAAAGGTTGGAGTGAGCCCTTAATCTTAATTATGCATTTTACAGTATTATAAATGCTGCAAGATTACTTCCAATGTTTGGTATAATCTTACAGGGTGCAGATGTGGTTCCCTTTGGTACCTTGCCATCTTTACTGAACTAACAATTTCCATAATGCTGTCACATTCTGCATGGGAAGCAGATTTATAGATAGGTAATCCATGTAAGGTATTTTAAAGACAGCTTATTAAAGGATTGAGGCTTGCTGTTAAATTACATATGCTTTCAATTGCAATGAAGAGCAAACAGCATCAAGAAGTGTAGTAATTTAGCTTGGCCAGAGAAAAGGCCTATTTAAAGTTTGATGATATATCCTCTAAACTTTTACTTCAAGCTCTTTTTAGGTTTATATTTACTCATATATTATAAGTCTGTATTTCATGCTCTATAATGTAATTTTCCAAGTAATCCTAAAGTGTACATATTAAGAATTAGATATATTTTTCTTAAAATTTATATCTTGAGTTTTCAATTGAATTTATTTTTCCTTTTTTCTTTAATCATGGCGTTACTTCAAAGTACGGGCCCAGATTCTGTCTTTTTTTGCTTTGCTAAATGTGAATGGCTAACGTAATTTCAGACTACATAATTGTACTGTTGTTCTTCTGCCATATCCCTCTTCTGCTGAGAGCCATGTGTCAGAACTAGCTTGAAGAATGTCTTATCTTAGGCTCTGATAGTTTTGAGGTTGTGTTTATTTTTTTTATTTTTTTATTAGTTTCAGGTGTACAAATTGTGGTTGTGTTTTATTTTTCAAACAAGAGGGAGAAGGTTAAGCTGGTTCTTAAATTCATTTTCAACCCTCGGAATCACAAAGATGTTGCTATACCATGATATATTCTGAAAACACACATATTTTCTCTTGGATTTCTCTAGTGTCTTCATAATGCCTAACTTAGCTCTATGCAAACCATATGTACTCAGTCTAAGTTATTGACTTGGCTTGAATTGAAATCAGTTTTAATTACCTTGGAATACTAGTTCTACCTTTCCCTTAAACATGAGCCAGTGTATCCTTTCCAAGTTTTCACTCAGTAATTTGTTCTTGATTCCTACATTTCTTGTATGCCATGCCAAGAACTCCCAAGTGAAAGAGACATTAGGGAAGGTGTCAAGGGAGGAGGTGGAAGAGATCTCATCCGTGGTGGATACGTTTGGGAGATACCATTGGGATTTCAAAATGCACATTTACACTTTTAAAGCTCCAGGATACCGTGCTCATATATCAAAGAAACCTCCTTTCACTTTCTTAAACTCATTACTCTTTTGTTATTAAAGATAATATTAGAAATTTCATTGTTATTTCATAAATAGACAAACCAGTGCCTTAATCATTATAAAATGGAATATTCCCAAATTGAAAATAATTTGGTTTAGTGTTTGATAGTTTTTAGATATATTAAGGACAGAGATAATATATTATACAAAAAGTCAAACAAAATAAATTTTTGAGGAATTGAGTTATAAAAGTAAAAATTAGATAGTTCTCTGGCCATCAATATTATATAGTTAAAAGAATAAAATAATATAACTCTGTCATTGCCACTAGGTTACAAAGCTTCAATTTCAGTGTTGTTTAGATTTATCTAAAATAGCTTTCCATCTGGAATATTTCTATTTTATTCTATTTCCCAGTAATCAAAATCAGTTTCATTTTTTTCTTTCTTTCTTAACTTCTTTTAAGCACCTGAAGGAGGTGCCAAGATGTTATTTTAATATATTAACCTAAGCCAATGGATTTTAGGACTATTCTAGTAAAAATGAATACATACGTTATTTAAAAGAGAAGTGCAGTTTAATTTACCTAATGTCAAACATAAGGAATATTAAATCTATTTGGATTTAATTGCAAATTTCAGTCTTTCTATAAGATGTAATTATCTGAACATCTTACCATTAAAATTAAGTATGAGTGAATTTTGACATATTCACTTTCCTTTGTAATAAATGAAAGGTAATATTTTTATTTTGAAATATTTATAGTGTGAATTACCAAAATGGTATTTTTCTCCTATTCTAATAAATCTGTTTTTACATAAGAGCTAGAGGTTAATGGCTAGATTTTAAATTACTTTCCATTTTGATAATAAGTGGATTTCCAAGAGAGATGATTTTATTAAAAGAGATTTTAGTCACACTGATTCTCTCTCTATGAGACTAGTTCATATTTGCACAAACTCAAATGTAAAATATGAAGCTTAATCAGTATGTTTCTAAACACATAGATATGAATATTATTTTAAAAGCATTTTTCCAAATAATGTAATTTTTTATGCTTCTATTTTAAAATATCTTTTTTTCATTTCTGCAAAGATTGAATGTGGGTTTTTTTCTCATATTCATGTAACAGCTCTCAAAAGTGAATAATGGCAGTGATTCCACCGAAAATTAACTTTGAATTAATGCACTGTAACTGTGATCAAATATTGATCAGTTTTCTTTATTTTGTGCATGGTTGCAAAGTGAGAAATATAATGCAAACCCTCAAATAATTAATTCAGTTACATTGAAAAAAACTAAACTAGTTACACAAAGGCATAAAATAAAAATATCTAACACCCGACATTCTGTGAATGTTATTTATTGTTGTCTTATACTAATTTCATTACTGTTTATGATAAATATTTTTAAAGAGCAATAATTTTAGGTATTTCTGAAGGGTCTACTAAATTTCAGAATTATTATTGAAAAATGAAATGTAAATACCCAGATCTTGATAACAAAGTAATTAAAATGTATGGTTTTGCCTACTGTGTATAATAAGGGCTTATATTTGATCAACCATAAAAGTTATTTAATCATTTTAACCTTGGAATACTACCCCACGAAACACTACTTAATGGAAGTTAGCTGAGACGCATTAGGGTATCAAAACATCAGGTCGGCAAAGCAAGAGGGCCCAGAAAATTCAAGCCCAGCTTATTCTGACATAATACTATAGTAGGTTGCATGGCAACCAGTGACTGGATTTTTAAGTTACTTTATCCGTATTCAATGAGGAAAGACTTAGCCTGAATTGATTTTAGTAATTTTCAGAATTAATCGGGTATTCAAGAATTATTTTAATAGACATTTTTTAGGGTTCTACAATTCAGAAATACAGGAGTACAAGTCTGGTTCACAAAGTAGCACCGGTTACTACTTTCTTAGTTATTTGATTAATGATACATATTAGATACTTGCTGATAGATTTGTTGCATCCTATAACCTGCCTTAAAGCTGGTTATTGTCCAGAATTTCTATGTGATTTATTTTAAATGATTTCCTATTGATTCCATCACTGTCAGTTCCAACATGACATTTAAATTTTTAATTAATTTATATTTTATTTTTGCTGTAATTTACTATTACCTTGTATTATCACATTCTTCCCCAGTTTTATGACAAATAGTGGGTTTTTGGTTGCTATTTTTGGTGTTTAAAATAGCTAAATAAGAATGAAGTTTATGATACCAACTACGTTTTAGATTGGATAGGGAAATAGAAAGTATATCTGATTTCCACATTTTGTCTTTCCTAGTTTTATCTTGGAATAGAAGAAAACAGCAGAAGAATTGGCTCTAACTAATGTTTGAAGTATATTTTCAGACATTTGACAAGCAAAAGTCACATTTTGTTAGGATTTTCTACTTGGCAAACGATAGAAATTTCTGAAATGCTGTTATGAAGTCGGTTGTCTTGATATTTCTCTGACGCGGTGATTATGTTGGGGCTTTACAAAACATTCAGTCTTACTATGTGAAATCTATCTTTTAGTTAATTTCTGTTTCTGTCTGCTGTTAATGGGTGAATTAGAGTTAGTCTAAAATTATAATATAAACCTATCTTTGAATAACTTAGATTAAAAGTAAACTTTTTACTCTGTGTAAAATAATCCTGCATAATCAATCTAAAATTAAAAAAAAAATCAGAGGCCAAAACTCTTTCAGATAAATTTGCTAAAACAAAGGTGGCAATATGTACCATGCCATCTTCAAATGTATCATCAAATGTTATCATCAGATGCTATGTCTAAACAGCAGAAAAATGGTGGTTAAGATGTACATAATTTAAGGCTACAAAATACATGTCTGCAAGTTCTTTCTTCAGGGATGTGTGAATATTGTCTTAAGATATAATTTTCAGTGATGATTGTAAAGTTACTATTGTGAAGAGCTGTGTCAACCAGGAACTGCAGTCATTTTTTCTTTTTTTTTTAATGAGGTTTTGTTTTGGGTGTTTTTTTGAGCCAGAGAGATTTTTGTTAATGAATAAACAGAAATTACCAGTCAGACATTCCAGGTTTGATTTACTTGCATATAGCAGTCTTTCTTTCCACATCTTTTCTAGACTTTAGTTGATTTAACTCTTGATCACTCATTTTATAATCAGCAGTCTGGGATAAAATGTAACATAATTAAAACATTTTGGATTGGGTGACATTTCACAAATAAATTCCAAACAGAACTGGTTATCAAATCACAGCTGTAGTATGAATAAATCTGTACAATGTTGTTCATTGTTTGACAGGAAGTGTCTGCTCAGCTTCTTAAAGGGCTGCTTCGATGTGTTTGTTTTGTGTTTGCTTTTTTGTTTTGTTTTGTTTTGTTATGAAGAGCAAGCATGTTCCATCTAAGCATTAATTTTAAGGGACGGATTTCAACAAATAATAGCTAAGGCCTTCGCCACACGTGTAACTGTACCACGTGTTAGGTATTCTCACGAGAATAATTCTTAACCTGTATTACAGGGAGTTTTATCTTGGGCATCAAATGTCAGTGAAAACTATTTTGAAAAATCAGAAATTACTATGCGGCACTACATAATGCGGGGGTTCTGACAGAGCTAATAGTAGTATTCTTTGGTAGATTTTCCACTTCTCTTTTCCAAGGCATGTTTCAGTGCAGTTTTTTTCTTTTTTTGGTTGCAGCTTTCCCTCTCAGATGATAAGAACAGGGCTTTTCCTAGGAGGATGTCTTTTAAAGGCCAATGAGGTACCTAGTGCCAAAACGTCTTACACTAGAAGTCAAGTGTGTCAGTGTGGTCCCTGAAAGAGCTGATCGCTCACCCCAGAGGGTGCACATATGTCCCAGGCAGCTGGGAATCCACATCAGTCCTCCCACCTATTTGTCATGACGCCCAAAGAATCCAGGTCATGGGTTTGAGAACAGCCGTGTTTTGGCCTCACGCCTGTGCTCACTTCTGACAACCAGGTCAGCAGCGGGAGAGTAGAAAGTGAAGGCACTCCCCCGCTTTCTGTTTCCCTCTGACATTGTTGAGCCAAAAGGCACAAATGTTAGGACAGAAGGTTAGAACAGGCAGGACTCAGAGGAAACAGAGTCTAGCATCATCTAAAATAATTATTCCAGCTCTTTCACACTTCTCCAAAGGTAAAACAAGCAAACAATCACCAAACGAATCCTGAGACAATGGGTATTACTTGGACTTTTGTTTCCTTTCCCCAAACAGCTCATATTCTGTTGAGATGATATTAGCCTAACTATTAGCATAATGGTAGGAATTAATGAGAATTGATCACGTATAGGAAAATCTATCCATTTGAGATCAGAACAGTTTATTCATTAATACTAGTGCATACTATATTCCTTGTGTTTCCCAGATTTTTCGATAGGCAATAGAGGAGGAACCAATTCAATTTTGAGGGCAAAATGTATCAAGTTTGATTGGTGGCCTAACTGTATATAACAGAATGAGTAAATATGAATAGTCATATTTAAATTTTATCGAATGGTGCTTTTTAATTAATGTATCGAAGAGAGTAAAACAGGACAATTGGACAGATAAATATGAAAATACAAACTACAGTGAAATATATTGGGGACAAAATTGGTAGGATGCAAATGAAGGGCAGAGGGGAACTGACTAGTTTGAAGGATTTGGCGGTTATTAAATAAAGAGCATTTGCTACTTTATGGACAAAGAAGGGAAGGCTAGTGTAGGTAAAAAGGGACAAGGTTTTATAAGGTCCTGGCTTGTCCAGGGAGTGGGCAGAAATTCAGTGTGGGTGTGGTATGAGAACAGACTGGATGATACGAATTAACATGTTAGAGAAGTACACTGTACTCAGATGAAGATGGGTCTTCACTACAAATCACAGCCTGGAAATCTGTGAACATTTTCCTCAGCAATCCTAACCTAGTTTACTTTAATACACAGGTCAATAAGATCTATTTTTTTAAGCATTTCATTATAAAAATATATATATTCCTTAGCACAGGAACATTATCAGAATTGTTCAAGGCAAGGAAATATGGCTGAAGTCATTTTTTAAGTGTCAGTTATTTTAAAGTATATACATAATTGTACAACCCAGGATTGACCCTAATGAAAATCCTAATTTTTAAATATTGTTGGTTAAATTGGTTTTACAAATTGATTCTATACAACTAAAAATTAGGCAGAAATAAAACTATATATCTACTCCCCCTTTACACATATGGTTGGGCTACGTTAAATCCACAAACACTGTAACACTCTTTTCTAAATCCTGAATAGGTCGGGGAATTGAATGCAGCTTAAGGACTGAAGGATGTGAAATGTCATGTCCTCTAAAGTTTTAGCCCGATTGATTTGATATCTGACATTTGAAATTCATGGTTCCATCCATGCTCTAAGGATGCAGAATTAATTAAGCTATATCATGTTAATTAGGTAATCACCTTCCCCCCTTGAACTCCCACCCCTGCCAAGGTGAACAGATCCAAGTTTCCTTAGTAAAGAATATTATCAGAATATGCTGGCAATTCAAGCTAGCCAAATTTAGCTAGCTAGAAAGAAAATAGGTAACTGGTGTGTTGAATTTAATTATGGAAGGCTGCAAGATTCCAATGACATATTTACCTCATTTACCTAGATGATATTCTAATATTTATTAGGTCATTTGAGAAACATCTGCAATTCTTAGATAAGATGTGCTGTCTCATCAGGGAAAGTGTACTACAATTCAACTCCACAGGACACTGTACCCCTTGTATGAATCCCAGTTCATTTTATGATGAGGTCGCCCTCTTGACCATTTAGCGTAGTGGTTAGCACATAATACCAGGGAGGTTCAAGTTACAAGTTGGATTTTCCTATGAGCCAGTTAGTCTCATCACAGTGATTTGTGACTGCAGCCCTTCACCTCCGACAATCTGGTCAAAATGGAGGACAAGATGACAGGACCCAGTGATCATGGATGAGAAAATGTTTTTAAACTCTAAGCCAGTATATAATTAAGGGATTAGGTTTTAATCATGATATTAATATTGGAAAGCTAGTCAAAGCATGTTGCCATATTAAATCAAACTGCCTGTTTATGTGTTTTCTGAATTGATGCATTCTGTCTAAAATTAATAAATTATATGAAGATGTTTAATACTGTGTAATATGTATTTGGGGACATCATAAATTATTAATAAAAAATTGAATGAAAGCATTATGTCTTCAACATGCAAATAAGATTCACTCTAGGATTATTTTATGCTTACAAAATAAATTAGAAACTACAATAAGGTTCCAATATATAATGTGTGACATCTACATTTTCTACTACAGTATCTTATTTCTATTGGAGTTTGCAAGGACAAATAAATAGCATCTCTTTTCCCTTTCCATTTGAAGTGTAGATATGGCATATGGCACATAAAAATCAAAATGGCAGCTTTTGTAAACTAAAGTGTTTGAAGACTATGATGTGGCTGTTAGCCAAGTGGGCTACCTCATAATACACCCCAAACTAGGTAGATTAACCCACTGAGCCACAGGCAGCAACTAAGGACAACTAAGGTCACACTGAGCATGAAGTGGACCCTGAGGTCTGCTCTTTGAGGATCAGCTGGGCTCCAAAGGGAAAGAAGAAAGGAAGGGGCAGAATTCAATAACTTTTCTGAAAACCACCAATCAGAAAATTAACTCTTTCACAGGGGAGAAATGAGTGATAAGGCAGAGAGATTGCAGGACCGCTTTACTGATACCCCTTCCATCAGAAATGTGGAATAAATTACGTCAAATCTAGTAATTCATTACTTTGCATGCAATTTCACCTTTGTATGCACTGTATAGTTCATATGTTACTTGAATCCTTGCAGCAATACCCTGTGTGTGTCTGTGTTTATGTGATTATCTCCATTTTATTGTGGACAGCTGAATCTTAAATAACTTAATTAAATATTAAATAAGTTGTGCACAACTGTTCAGTAATAAAAGAGTCCAAATCAAGATACTTATGTTCAATGATCATCTGTTATATTGCCCTTAAAAATTCTGAAATGATTCAAATCTAAACATACATGAGATCTGTGAAAATTTTGCATCCCTAAACAAGGTGAATTTCTCAGCTTTAAGGTTATTAATAGTGCCTGAAGAACATAGATGCAAAAATCCTCAACAAAATATTAGCAAGCTGAATTCAACAACATGTTACAGAGATTACACACCAGGATCAAGTGGGATTTCTTCCTGGGATGCAAGGTTGTTTGAATATCTTTAAATCAATTTATGTGATACACCACATAAACAAAATGAAAGACAAAAATCATATGGTTATATCAATAAATGAAGATAAAGCATTTGACAAAGTGCTTTTTTATCCATTTATGATAAAAAACTCTCAGCAAAGTGGGAAAAGAGGGAACATACCTCAACATAATAAAGGCCATTTATGACAAATCCATAGCTAACATCATACTCAATGGTGAAAAGCTGAAAGCATTTTCCGTAATATCGGGAAAAAAACAAGGATGTTCAGTTTCACCACTTTTATTCAACATAGTACTGGAAGTCCTAGTCATAGCAATCAAACAAGAAAAATAAAAGGCATGCAAATTTGAAAGGAAGAAGTAAACTGTCATTATTTGCAGATGACATGATATATATATATATATATATATATATATATATACACATACATATATATGTATATATATATATACATATATATATATGTGTGTGTATATATATATATATATACACCCACACACACACACACATATGGATATATGTATATATGTGTGTATATATATATATATATAACATATAATATTATATGTAATGTATATACAGAGGGTGCCAAAAATGTATAAATGTATAAAATGTATACACATTTTAAGAAAGGAAAAAACTATATTAATTGTAATACTATATACCAATAACAAAAGATGAATACAAGTCACGTTTAACTTCTGCAATTACAAGAGATGCTCAAAGTGGTTACCATCAGCATCCAGACACTTCTGATTATGGCAAACTACTGCTTGAGCATAGATAACATCTCTTAAAATGTGTATACAATTTTGGCACCCCTGGTATATATACTATACATATGTGTGTGTGTGTGTGTGTGTGTGTGTGTGTATCGAGAGACAGAGAGAGAGAGAGAGAGAGAGAGAGAGAGAACCCTAAAGATTCTACCAAAAAAGTATTAAAACTGATAAATTAACTCAATAAAGTAACAGAATACAAAATTAATGTTCAGAAATCAGTTTCATATTTATACACAAATAATGAATTGTCAGAAAGAAAAAGTAAGAAAACAATCCCATTTACAATTGCATCAATAAAATAAAATAAAATACCTAGGAATAAATTTAACCAAGGAGGTAAAAGACGTGTGCTTTGAAAGCAATCCCTATCAAAATACCAATAGCATTTTTCACAGAACTAGAACAAATAATTCTAAAATTTATATGAAACCACAAAAGACCCCAAATAGTCACAGTAATCTTGAGAAAGGAGAACAAAGTTGGAGTTTTATGCCGTCAGATGTCAAACTGTACTGCAAGGCCGTAGTAAACAAAACAGCATGGTACTGGCATAAACACACACATAGATCAATGCAAGAGAATAGATAGCCCAGAAATAAACACACATCCATGTGGTCACTTAATCTATGATATAGGAGGCAAGAATATACAATGGGGTAAAAACAATCTATTCAATAAATGGTGCTGGGAAAACTGGACAGATGCATGCAAAAAATGAAACGACCACTTTCTTACACCATATAAAAGAATAAACTCAAAATGGATTAAAGACTTAAATGAAAGACCTGAAACAATAAAACTAGAAGAAAACACAGGCAGTAAAGTCTCTGACATTGCTCTTAGTGATATTTTTTTCCTGATATATCTTCTTGGGAAAGGGAAACAAAAACAAAAAAAACAAAAAAAATGGGACTGTCTCAAACTAGAAAGGTTTTACACAGCAAAGGAAACCATCAATAAAATGAAAAGACAACCTACAAATTGGAAGAAGATATTTACCAATGATATATCCAAAAGGGATTAATATCCAAAATTTATAAAGGACTCATACAACTTAGCCCCCAAAAAACAAACAACCCAATTAAAAAATGGTGAGAGGACCTGAATAGATATTTCACCAAAGACATGCAGATAGTCAGTAGATATATGAAAAGAAGCTCAACAGTCACTAATCATCAAAGAAATACAAATTAAAACCACAATGAGATATCACCTGTCAGAATGGCCATCATCAACAAATCAACAAACAAGTGTTGGCAAGGATGTGAAAAAGGGAACTCCTATGTACTGTTAGTGGGATTGCAAATAGGTACAACCACTATGGAAAAGGGTTTGGAGGTTCCTCAGAATTTTAGAAATACCTTATGACCCAATAATTCCACCTCTGGGTATTTATCCAAACAAATCTGAAACACTAATTCAAAAAGACATGCATATCTATATGTTCATTGCAATGTTATTTACAATAACCACGATATAGAAGCAACCTAAGTGCCCATCAATAAATGATTGGATAAAGAAGCTGTGGTATACATCGACAATGTAATATTACTCAGCCATAAAAAATGAATGAACTCTTACCATTTGCAACAACATGGGTAGGCCTAGAGGGTATTATGCTAAGTGAAATGCTAAAAGAAAAACAAATACCATATAATTTCACTTATATGTGAAATCTAAAGAATAAAATAAACTAACAGACAAAACAGAAACTCATAGATACAGACAACAAAGTGATGATTGCCAGATGGGAAAGGGTTTAAAAGGGCTGGGTAAAAAAGGTAAAGGGATTAAGAAGTATAAATTGGCAGTTACAAAATAGTCATGGGGATGTAATGTACAGCATAGGAAATATAGTCAACAATATTGTAATAATGATGTATGGTGTTAGGCGGGTACTAGAGTTATTCAGGGAAGTCACTTTGTAAATTATACAATGTCTAACCCACTATGTTGTATACCTGAAAATAATATAAAATAATATTGAATGTCAATTGTACTGAAAAATAAAAATTAATTTAAAAAAATCATTAGTAGTGCAAAAATACAAAAATCAGAATCACTGCACAAAAGTATATGACAGTATGCACAAATGAAGACTATTGTGTAAGATAACATTGGAAATGAAATTCTTTTTAATCAAGTTGCTTAAAATGCCCAAATGATTACTTTAAAACGTGAACATTTCTCACTATATATTTTTTTTCTTTGGAAATGTAATGTATCTTTTCCAAAGTTTCTCTATTCACTTTTTGTGCTCCTGGTATTGAGTAGAGCAGAAATAAATCACTTATTCCCCTTGGTTTCAATCATCCATTTAATAAGTGTTTCTTATTAAAATTACTACCCAGGAGTATGTATAAAAATTATTTATCATTTTTTTAAATCCAAAGTTCTTATTGCATACGTCAGAGAGAGCTCTTATGTAAATGTGGCCAAATAATGTAACATACAAAATAGGACAATTAGAGAAGTAAAAGGCTTGTGATTAAGAATTAGTCTGACAACAACATAAACTGGCACACACTAGGAAAAACATCTCATTATTTAGAAGTGATTCAGTGTAGGTATCCTTGTTAGCATGGCATTTGTCTATAGAACACATAACCTGCATTTAGAAGCTCCAACACTACTTTGGGGAATCTTTGTCAATTGGTCAGGGTAGGCTACACAGTGCCATTCAATGCATGGCCTTGGATGGTTGCTAGTTGAACTGTTTGTTACTCATCTATAACAAAATAAGGGTTTTTGTTTCATAATGTAAATGTTCTATGTCACTAAGCACACTCTGTATTCAGGTGATATTATTTTGTAGTAAGTCTTTGTCAATGAAGGAAACAATGAGTTAAGTTATATTATGATTAATATTCTGGCACAAATTCTATATCTCCTGCAAGCTATCATTTGCCATCGAATCAAATGTATTTCACTAGAGGTGCTTTACGTCATGGAGATCAGGGAATAAGTCTCCTTTTACCTTGGAATGCTGCTTTACTCAAAGAATGAGGCCTTATAGAAAGTTTTAAAAGCTAACATAGAGAAAATAATAGTCAACTCTTTAGCTCACATCTCATTGGCCAGAACTGGTCACATGGCTCCAACGTAACTGCAAGAGATGATAGGAAATATAGTCTTCAATGGGTCATTTAGTTTAAACAAGATGAGGACCGACGTGACAGTCTTGATCATTATTAACCACAATTACAATCTACTAGACCTAAAAGTTGGAGTAACCCTGGGCTCATTTTGGTGTTTAAGAGTAAAACCCGTGCCCTCCATCTTCTCCTCCATATATGTACAATAATTGAAGCGTTGTTGTAGAATATCATATTGATTATTAAACAGCAAAAATTATGTAATTGTTCTGGTCTAATCATATTAGGATTTAGTGTAATAATTGTATCTACTCGTGTATACCATTTCACCACTTAAAAATAGCTTTGTTGCTTTATTTCCTTTAATGTCATAATGATTCTGTAAGATACGTGCTTTTATATCCATTTCACAGGTATAGAAACTCTGGTCAAGGAAGAATAAAAAAAAAAAACTGAAGGACATTATTTTGGAAAACAATAATTAATACTTCCTATGTACGTAGTATATGCCATGGGTTGAATCAAAGATGAAAAAGTAAAATCTAGGTTTTCTTACTTTCATTTTAGTACTCTTGCCATAGAGCACTACTTCTACATTAGAGTAGAAGTAATTTTTAGCTGGAATTGTTCTTTCCTGCACCAAAACTTGGAGCTCGAAGCATAGGGTGGTGGCTGACCAAATAGCTGCTCCATTCTTGGTGGTAGAGAAAGGGAAGAACATGACAAAGGGGATGTCTCAGATGTGCCTTTTGATGTTATATATTATAAAAGGTAAGAGAACTGCACATGAGATCCCAAGAATGTCATTCCTGAGGAGACATGACTCACAATTTTTTGCCCTTGATTTAAAGTAAATTATTGAATGTGACTTTTTCACTCTTCAAATATAACCACATGAATTTTTTAGAAATTAATTTTTAATTAGTTAATTCTTGCTAATGTTTATGATATTCTGCATTATGTGCCCTTAGCTATATCTTAATGAAGTTGGTCAGAGGATTATACTGGGATTCTTGGTGTGTTTTTTTTTTTCTAAAAGTCACCTGACTGAATAAGAGCATGGAGCTGACAGAGCCAAGATCAAGAGATTCATACACCAAAGATCTCTTAGCTTCATGGTTCCCAGATTACAATGCTCAACCCAACCAGACTTTTCAAAAATGTATGCCGCTACTTACATAATACTTAAAAATGGGGGGGAGATAAAGTATGGTGCAGGACCAACCAGGAATAAAAGTCAACTGAGAGTGACGATACTCAACTAAGAGTAGGTCAGTGATAATATCTTTGTACACAAAGAACAGCAGAGTATACTGAATTTAATAGATGGTACTGTAATCATTATTTATTTAAGGGAGATTTTTAGGAACTTTTTGTAGTATGATACCTGAAAAAGATACGAAAGTTTAAGCTGTATGGAACTTTCAGGGTGAAATGTGAAACTCTCTTCTAAGGTTTTGGATTTCGTTATGAAACTCAAAACTCAGCCCCATTTTGGAGGGGTTTGCAAGCCTTGGCTACATCCAAGCATTGCACAAGCTTTAAATCTATGCTAACCTCTTCATCTCTTATAGGACTTCAGAACCTTACTTTTTCAGTCCGCTTCCTTCTTGATAGGTCACGCACTTTATTGAGTCAACTTTAATAGAATTGCACGTTGTTACCATAAGCCTCAAAAGGTTCTTTAGGCCTTATTCAGTCTGATCATTATTCCCAGGAAGAAGCTTTCCTGATCCAAACAAGATAGAAGACAATTCTTGACACTTATGTAGTGCTGAGTTATGTAGGCTGAGTTATGCTGTAGTTACAAACAACTCCAAAATCTCAGAGGTCTGAAAAACTAAGTTTTGGTTTGCATGTATACAACATGTCTAATACAGTTATCAGGAAGGTTCTGTCCTTTGTGTTCTCTCTGAAAACCTGGATGGTGGAGCTCAATGGGGGCTTCCTTGATCACTGTGGCAGTGAATTAGCTATTGGCTCTTAATATGCATATCATTTCTATCATATTCCATTGGCCAAAGCAAGTCATGTTGACCTGCCTAATTTGAAAGTAGGTGGGGTAGGGCAAGCCTTTCGTTTGAAGGCAATTCTTTTATAGGTATGGAAAGACAGAATTGCACAAATTGTGAACATCCCTATTTTCTATCCTCAAATTGAGAGTCATAACTGCAGAAAAAAAATTATCTTAGTAATTAATTTTACTGTTTCAAATCTCCCTGGAAAATATATTTTATTTTATTTTGAATATAGGAACCCTGCTATAACTGAAACTTGCTCAGACTTAACGTCTAAAATTACACAACAATGTGCGTGTGTGTGTGTGTGTGTGTGTGTGTGTGTGTGTGTGTGTGTCGTGGTTATTGGAGCACACTCCCAAACCAAAGCTTAGGTCTTTCACGTACTAAATGGGTGAGCTTAGGCATTGTGCTTGACATCTCTGTGCCTCGGTTTCCACATGGTTCCATTAATAGTAACTAGTTCATAAGGCCATGGAGAGAATTCAATGAGAAAATACATGCAAGGGGCTAAGCCAGAAGGTTCCCTTCTTTTGCATCTTCTCGATCCGTCTACTTAAAATCTTGACGTCATTTTTGTCTCTTCCATCTTATTCCTCATCCCCTATACCTACTTGGTCATCAAGGCTTTTAAGTTATTCCTTTAAAGTAGGCATCAGCAAACCATGGCAAACTAAGCATAATTTTTATAATTTTAAAAGGTTGTAAAAAAGCAACAACAAGAATATTTGGAACGCAAAGCCTAAAATATTCACCATTTGCCCCTTTACACAAAAAGTTTGCCAATCTCTGCGTTAAAATACCCCTGGAAGCTGTTACCTCCTCTCACAACTACAGCCATATTGATTCTGTCACTGTCTTACTCCTCAGCTAGTTCTCTGGCCCCAGTTCATTTCCCTGATACGGCTACACCGCAGATATCTGCCTGGAGGTCAAGTGACACATTTGCTGTTTAATTTGTTCCCTAAATGAATCTAGCAATAATAAATATTTACTGAATTCTTCTCTGACAGTTAGATTCTGAGTTAGTTCATAGAGAAGACTCTTTGAGCAGGATTGTTAATTGTGGTACTGCCTGAGGAGTTCTGTTTGTTTTTAAGATTGGAAAGGGCCTGGGGAGGAGCCAGTAGAGAGCTATAAATTGTTGTTGGAACAACAACAGCAACAAAAAGGTAAGGAGTAAGTGATGGAGCAAGAGAGGAGAATAAGGAACATAATGTGCTAATAGAGGAATTCATGCATTCATTCTGCAAATGTTTGCTAGTGGCACACTTGGAAAGCACTGGTACAGGAAATGAGACATTTTGGTGAACAAAACACAAAAAGGCTAAGACATCATATAGTTTACATCCTAAAAGACCAGAAAGAAATAAACAAGTAATTAGACTCTTTCTTGGAGATTGGTGGCAAGCCCATATCACGTGAACCTTGTGAAGTCGATTACATTATCCCAGGATTATCTGTGAGGAAATCCATTCAGAGTGTTAAGGAATCAAACAACACTGGTTCGCAAGAGCCAGTCACTAAATTTGGGGGAATTTTGCGTGCCAGCTTTTAAACACAGCCATGATTAAAAATTAAATTATATAAACTTATAATTAAATAAATTATATTTTAAAAAGGTGATAAATGCTCAAAACCTGTATCATTTCCTTGCTATTTTACTACACTTTATTTTTGTTATCTGTGCTGTTGAGGTTATTTACATAGTTTGTGTCTGTATGGTGGAAATGCTATAAAATGCTCTTTGTTCAATAACACATAGCTCGTGAGTCGACCTTACTTAACTGACTGACTTCAATCCTCGTATTCTTACATTCGTCGAGTTGCGGTTGGCAGACAGTCTCTATCAGAATCCCCAGCAGGGAATAAGCGCTGTGGAGTCGTGGACCTTGTGGTACACCTCCTGATTCAGAATTTCTGGGGCTGAGGCCAAGGAACCTGGAATTTTTATTTTTGCACTGGGTGATTTATATACAGTCTCTAATATGAGAACCGTTTGTTCTTCATCATATTTTGTCTCAAATATGGAGTTATTGTATTCCGAACAATAAGATTCCACAATTTGAAGTAAGCTGTCATTTTGGAGAACAAAGTACAGAAAGAAGAGATGCTGGCAGGAAAAATGAATCTTTTTTTTCTTTATTTGACCTTCTAAGTTATAGGAAAGAAAGTTTAGTGGACATGCTTGTTTTATCTATCTCTCTCTATATGTATCTATATATGTGTATATAGTTACATATGTAGATATAGATATATGTAGATATAGCTATATATAGATATGCACATATCTGCTTTAATATACACATATATGTCTGTGTCTGTGTGATCTACACTATATGTAATAATTCTTGGTCAAGTACATTAAAAAGGCAATGGTAACTGCACAGAGCCACTTAATACTATCTTTTCTGTGGTATGCAGAAAATTTTCCAAACCTTGTTGAGAGATCATGTGCTCTTATTATCAAGGATTTCTCAGGAGGTGTATATTCTGTAAGATCCTCCTGATTTAGTCAAATCCAGATAACCAAAAGAAAACAGCCAGCCACCTCATGTGCTTTTCACAAATCTGAAAGAATCAGAGTGATTTCCCAAGGTTTGTCACCTTACTCCTTCCTATAGTATATAAACTTCCAAAGGATTTTAAAGAATACAGCACCACAGGGTAGTCACTTAAGGCAGAAAATTCATCTCCACCAATGCTGAGCCCCCTGTTACAATGGATTAATCATCAAAGTCGATTATTCTGTCAAATTCTGCAAGGGTGAAATCACACATCTTACCACTGGTGTGTGGAGCAGGCATTACCTTCATCTTACTGGCACAGATACAAACTGTGAGTAACTTCTATACACTGCACAGGAGGAAGTGCTGATACATTTAAAAGGGAGCTGCTTCTCCAGCAGCACCTGCCCAGAAGTTGCTGAAAAATTATACTCCATGCATGTCTTTCAATACTCCCTACTAATAGGTCAGCAGTTATTACAAAACTATCCTGATTAGAATCTGCTTGGAGCTTCTGAGATCATATTAACCAAAATGGAACCACTGAGTCAGAGAAAAGCAAAGAGATGAATCAGAATAGCTAATATCTCTTTCTTTTTTTGCCTGTTTATATCATACCTAAGCTTCAGGGCAAAATCAAAATCTTAACTCTTTGCAAGGTTTTCCTTCCCACCACAGAGCCCATTCATTGCCCTGTTCTCTGTCACTGCAATACTGTCATTGTTTCTAGTACTTATAATGTTTATCCTACACTATTTGCCATTCCTTTACATGCATTTCTCTGATTGATATTTAGCCCTTTAAGGGTAGAAACCATGGATTTCTTTGGAAGAGTATATTCTGTAAGATCCTCCTGGTTTTCTTCTATGGCCTCTACAGTATTGAGCACATAGCAGATACTTAATAAATTCTACTTAGTTAATTGTTAAATAAAAAGGAACGGTATTATTCACAGGCATTAGTAATACATTTTTTATTTAAAAAATAGCATACACTTGAACGTTATTGCTACCATGACTATCTTTATAATTTAGAATAGAAACAGAGTGAAAATTATTCATATCTGGGATCAGAGAGAAACTAAATGCATTAATATTTACACAGTGTGCTCCAGCTCTCTACTGCAGCTTTACATGCATTATCCTTCCACAAGCCATGAAGAGTATCCCCAAATTCTAGTTGAGGGAGCAAGCTCATAGATGGTAAATAGCTTGTCCATCATCACATAATTAAGGAAGTATCTTGGCGTGGACTTGAACCCATGTCATTTGATTCCTAGTTCTATACTCTTTCCATCACGATACCTATTCGAGACTAAGTTTTTGTCTCTCACATGAAGATACTGTTTGACCTTGAGTAAGTCATCCAGCCTCACTGAGAAGCTCTTATACCATCTGTGAAATAAAATAAAATAAGTGGGGTCCCAAAATTAAGTTATCTAAAATGTAGAGTCATGTTATTATGCTGTCATTGGTCCAAGCCATCCTGAACAGCTAAACTACCTGGGACTTTTGAGACCCGGCCTCCAGATGTAAAGATTCCTGACTGCAATTTGGTGCCACCTGGTGGCAGTTGTTCCCCCTGGTCCTATATTTAAGGGGGATGTTTCTGGATGTGGTGGCTCACTGGAACATCTACAGAATATGGGCAATAATTCTAGGAATCTCTGAGTTAGTCAGTGCCAGTTTCTTCTGCCTGGTGCAAAAAAAGATTAGTCCTGGAGACTAACCCTCACCCCTCACTAGAAAATGAGAACTTTTGTGTACTTCTGTTTCCAAACTGTGGCTAGATAGAGAATGGAAGTCATTCACCAATCAGATTATATCTGAATTTATGTAATCATCAGTCATATTATTGTAAGATATTATTGTAGTTTGAAGCCTTATGCTAAAAATCAAGTGAGATAAAATGCTTTGAAAGGGGCTTTTGCAAAGTTTAAGGCATTAATAGGATGCAAGGGATTATCATAAATTGGTAATTCCTTTAGAGAAAATTGTGCAGTTTTAATATGACATAATATGCATTTTTTCCATTTTAAGTCCTTCCATTCTGCTC
Organism: Rhinolophus sinicus; assembly: GCF_057876585.1. Lineage (NCBI taxonomy): Eukaryota > Metazoa > Chordata > Mammalia > Chiroptera > Rhinolophidae > Rhinolophus > Rhinolophus sinicus. Next base: position 26,246,952 of record NC_142506.1, on the reverse strand, counting down.
TTCTGCTTTGTCCCTGATTCTGTCTTCAAAAGAATTCTGAAAAAACAAAGTAGACTCATCCCTGGTTCAAAAACTGTTCAAAGATTTACACCTCCCAACCCTCATTGTTATTCTTAAATACAACACCTATGCCTTACTTGGCTGTATTTGTGTAGTCCCCCTTTTTACGTATGTTTCCTTACTCAGCTTCCACAGCATTCCACTTTACAAATGAGACCAAGTTGTAGAGAGATGATTTATTAAAGATCATCCATTTATTAAATGTCAGATTTGATTCTCTAACTCAAAGTGCACTAGCGGCAAATATATTACCCATTAATACTGCTTCTTCCTGTTTCTTGACATTCATGGTTCTGTATGATCTTGCCCCAGACTACTTTTCCAAGTTCATTTTCAATACCTTTTAGTTTATTCTTCTGCCTAGGTGTGCCTTTTTCAAATTTGAAATATTCTACTAGCTGTCATCTGCAAAGCTTGCATACTCAGAAAAACCCGAGAGATGGTAATGTCTGAATGAGCATCAGCACCATCCTCATCACCAATTAAATTGCGCTAATAGTAATTGAGATGCCTCACAGTCTAAATGTACTGTGTTAATTATGTGGTGGTTGGAATCATCATGCCTTCTCATTCTTCTTGTGAATGATGGAAAAAACAAACAAAAACATGCACACATATACCACAGACATTTCAGTGCTAAGGAAAACGAAAGCATAACTGTAAATAAACCAAGCATTGATAGGGAAGATGTGTTCTATAATGCTTAATATCCTCCACTCTAGCTTCACACTTGTTTCCTCTCTTGGCCATTTATGAACTGGCGACCTTGAACATACCTAATTTCCCCGAACCTCAGTTTTGTCTTACGTAAAATGGGGATGATTATAATAGTAGAACCTTCATCGAAACATGTTGGGGAAGAGTGATTTTAGATTACATGTATAGAGTGCTTGCCACAGTAAAACCCATTATATGTTAGTTATTATTATTATTATTATTATTATTAATCTTTAGCAGTGCTATTACTATTGTTAGTCTTGTCTCCCTTCACTGTGCCTATTGCCTAGATAGGATCAAAGCCAACAGGAGTGAACGATGTAATTAGTAGACTGATAAGAGTCTCCATACCAGCAGTCCTTTGTGATTAATATTTTATGATGAATTCCATTTTCAAATTAAATTTAACGGTCTCGATAGCTATGCAGAGGCCAGTCCTGGAATAGTGAGCTATCTCATTGGATAACTTTCTGTTAGAAATAATGGGTGTCAAGTTTAAATGATTTTGTTTGATTTCACAGGGAGCCATATCCCTCCTTAAATGGCAGAGAAACCTCTTCCCAATTTACAAGCCACACTGACCTTAGGCAGAGTAGTCATTGATTTTAAAGATGTGATAAGGTCCTCTAGCAATCTGGCCATAGTTGGTGATTCTAAAGCGCAACAAGGGATGGAAAAGAAAATGGATGGACGGTCAATATATTATCCAGATCACTCTGCTTGATGTTCTTATGAGCTGTTCTGCATTCCTCCCCTGCCCCCTGCCTATCAATGTCCTTTTTCAGGATTCACTTTTCCATGTTTTACACATTTCATAAGACTTATATCTCGTTTCCCTTAAAAATGTTGAACTATGATGAATTCCTTCCTTCTTTAAAATTTAATCATAAGTTTAAAGAGTATTTCAATAATTACTAATTACTATCCTTCACTATTATTATATGATTAACTTACTATTAATTTATGACTATTAATTACTAATAATCTCAAGCGCACATTACATTGCGCAAGTGCCTCCAGTATATTTTTATTAAAACCTTCGAGCTGCAGCTTAAACTCACTCATTTTATGACAAGTAGCTGCCATTTAATTTAATTGGCAAAGGACCTTGCCAGGGTGCCAATCACCCAGATCACTCTTAATATCTTTCAGGAAAATGTCTGACTTCATTTTTCAGATCCTAAAATAGACATGTAGGTAAGTCACAGAACCTTACCAAGAGTTGTGTCACCTGGACTGCCCTTCACCATTTGGGACTTGTTCTTAGCAGAGGCACTGCATTCCAGAACCTTCCTTCGGGCTCCCTGGGGGCTTTAACACCTCACTACAAGGTACAGTAAAAAAAGGAATGTTGTAGCTTCTATTTGTAAAGATGGGAAAGGACTTTTATGAAACAGAAGGTCAAAAAAAGAAAACTAGTGAGAAAGTTAGACTGCTCTGAGAACCTTGAAAATGATTCCCTAGAAACTACCAATAGAGACAAAACCCTGGGACATCTTTATGGTCTTGGAGGAAGCTGCCCCAAGGCGCAGTGCGGGATAGAGATTCGGCATTCCGTGAGTAGGTATTGAATGAATGAATTTTACCATGATTTATTTAGCCTTCTATGTTGTATAATTCCACCCTCCCCCACCCCCCAAAAAAACTTACCATCTCTTTCTCACAGCTTATCTCTGTGATGACTGTACATTATGTCTTAATATCAAAACATTTTTATGTCATATATGTTCCCTGGAGCAAACTGAAAAAAAAAAAAAAGTGTAAAATACTGCTTTGAATTCCCATTGCTGTCAGTTATTGTTCTCTTGCAGTTACATTCTGCATTTAGGTGCCTGTTATTTTCACCCCACATACCCTCTTTTAAAAATAAAATGTAACATAGGCACAGTAGAGTATTATTTTGTTCTACATTCACCAGGCCTTCTATTCGTGAATATTGAATTATCAGCTAGAGGGTAAATATCTTGTTGCCATCTCACATGAAATCCAGACTAGCTGAAGGACATTATTCTCTTTCATCAGAATTCTCTTGTTTGTGCCACCCAGGACATGTAGCCACATGTAGCCACTTGCCACATGTGGATTTGGAACAGTTGAGATGTGGCTGGTCTCTGAATTGAGATACGCTGTAAGTGTAAAATACACACCAGATTTCAAAGATTTAGTACTATATCCATATCTATCTATTTATCTGTAGCTATATATAAATATATTTAAGAAAAAATTCATAGGTATGAATAGTATAAAATTAATGAGATTATGTATCATAAATTTTGTGCAATACATTAATTTTTTTACTATAAACTATATAGTATATTTTTTACTATAAATTGTATTGCAATTATATGTTATCAAATTTTATATATAAACTTTAAGTTGATATGACAATGTTTTGGATATATTAGGTTACATAAAATATGTTTTTATTAAAAATAATTTTATCTTTTTTATTATGTTAATGTGGTTACTACAAGGCTAACATTAGATTTCTGTGGATGTTACCAGACTTTTGCAATGTAGAAGCTGAATATGTATTCCTGTACTCTTTGAAGTTTCACTTTTTTTGCTTTTTGCCCCACTTGATACTTACAAAAAAACTTTTAATGTGTACCTCTCAAAATATTTTTTAGACTAGATCTAGATCCCTGTTTTGTTGGAAAATGGTAAATTCTTTGGATCTTTATTTCTATTATTAACGTATTTTTCATTTGTTCTGGTTTATCCCTTGAATACACATATATTAGAATAGATTTCTTTCTCTGCCGTTGCAATGCATCATCTAAAAATCTCTTTACCTTGTTTTTCTAAGAGAGAACTTTCCAAGTTTGCATCTGCACAACTGATTTGATTTCCTACAGTATCAATTCTATTGTCTAGCTCCAAAGAAATCTTATTTAGCTTACAATTAATTTCCTTAAAATTGTTTATTTCAGTCTTATCCGGTCACCTTTACACATCAACTGGTATTTCCATATGGCTTGTTTTCCCTCTGTCCCATACTTTTATGTCTTCCTATCTTTTATTGATCTATATCTATCTATCTATCTATCTATATATACACATATATAATTATATATATTAATTTATATATATATATTATTTTATATATTATTTTATTATATATATTATTTTATATATTATTATATATATTATTTTCTGGAAAAAAATTACTTGATGCATATTGCAAATGATTTTCAAAAGTATGCTCTTCCTCGAGGTCAAAATTATGCATCCTTCCCCTAGTGTTTTAGTAAATTTTCCTAGACTGTATGTATTTACTCATACTTGAATGAGAAGCGAAAACTGGAAATATCAGAACTGCTATTTCCCAAGAGACCAAGAAAATTGCTTTCCATCACCTGGGCTATTTTTTAGTGAAAGGAGATATTAGTCCCAATTATACCTGTAGTGCAGGCATAGATTGGGATGCATGGTCACCCCACCTTTTCACTTGAAAAATGGTCTAATTTCCTTTTCAGATCTATTGCAGGAAGGTAGGAGACACAGCTGAGAACCCAATTCCTGTGATTTACTAGGGTTTTGTGTAGTGCGAATACCACGCTAAGAGGTGTTCTTGTCCACAGATGAGGTTTCCCTCGCTAAGCTCTCAGTGTCCCAAGCAAGTCTCTTCTATTCTCTCCATGTGTCATCTCTCCAATTATCTTCCCTTATAATTTTAATTAATTTGGGGGAAGGAGATAGTTGGGTCTCTGAATAGACTTAGAGACATAGTAGGTTCATGTGAATAGAGATGGGAAACGGTATTGCGGCCATGTCAAAAAGTGGACGTATAGTATCCCAAGATACAGAATTTATGGAAGCAGTTTCCAGGAAAGAGAGAAATAAAGTTACTTATTTTTAAGTATACAAATTACCTCAATTTGCTGCTTGTGTGACCATCAGTAACTTTATTCCGGATGATTTCAGTGGCCTTTCAGCTGGGGAAATTCCATGAATTTCTGGCAAGAGGCTGGTTTTGGCTTTAGGATAAGTCAAGGATGTCGTGATATTTTTTTCCCCATCTTTTGGTTCTTGCTTGGACATTTTAATAAAAACTGGTGAGGTGACATCATGATTACCAGCCAGATGTTATTTTAATGTTTTTTGCTGTTGGTGTCTGTGTAATACTTAGCATGCTATAAAATTAAAATCTCACTTCTCCCTATCCAGAGAGGAGAGGGCTGTGGGGAGCCTGATGTTAATAATCCAAATTCATAGTGATAAACAGGGAAATTGGTTTTTTGTGTTGTGTAAAGAAGTGAATCAGCAAAGAAAGGCTATTCCCAAGAATCTTCTGGTCTACTCAGTGCTGCAAAGGATCACTTTCTTGATACCTTCACAGATAGGCCCAGTCAGTAAATACCCAGCAGAGGCTTGGTTTGTTTGTTGGAGGGTCTGTTTTGTGTAAGTACTGCTCAAGGTGGTGAGGATCAGAAACATTAAAATGTGATCCTTAGTCATGAAAGAGTTTATAGTCAGTCTTGCTGGAGAGAAAGAATGCACTTAAGATTCACAGTAATATCACATTTTAAGTGTCCAATAAATGGTTTAGATGATAAGTGTATCAGGGCATAAGGCAAAAGCTGCTCACAACATGATGGAAAGGATATGTGAGTTAAATTCTGGTGGTACAGGAGTCCTCAGATAAGCTTAGGAAGGGTGTTAGAGGAGAACTATGAGTAAACACTAAGGGTGAGAATGTGTGTAGAACATTCAGAGGACAGGATGCAGAAGAGTTTAGAATGTACATGAGAATTATATAAAGGAATGCTGATAGACAAATTTGTTCACATAGTGAATGGAAATAAGTTGAACCAGATTGCAGGTCCTGTAAATGCCAGGCAAATGTGAAGATAATAAATCTCCATGGATGTTGAATGATCCTTAATTATAGCACTTAGGTTTTAAAATTTTCATTGTAAAGCTTTCTTTGTTGTCTGAGATTTTGGTTGACTTTTTGCTGTTTCTGAAATGATCATAAAATAAACCAATGTAATATGGAGTCTCCTAGGATATTGTTCAGTTATTGATTTATGACACTCCTGAAACTAAAGCATTTTTTTGAAGTTACACATACTTGTTTACTTTTTATTTAAGGAATCAAATTGTTTTGACTTGTTCCTTCAGCTAAAGGTTTTGAAAATTTTTTCAACTATCAATAAATCAACACCAACTATTTAATGAGTGAATAAGTGGATAGCCATTATTATCTGCCCTGTTTCCTCAAAAATAAGACCTAGCAGGACAATCAGCTCTAATGTGTCTTTTGGAGCAAAAATTAATATAAGACCCAGTATTATATTGTATTATATTATAGAACTGGTTTTATATTATAGTAAAATAAGACCCAGTATTATATTATACTATATTATATTATATTATATTATACTATACTATACTATACTATACTATACTATACTATACTATACTATACCCGGTCTTATATTATAGTAAAATAAGACCGGGTTTTATATTAATTTTTACACCAAAAGACGCACTAGAGCTGATTGTATGGCTAGGTCTTATTTTCGGGGAAACATGGTAGTACTTCACTCAGGTTACAAACTAATTATAGCACTTACCTCATTGTACTGTGTCCTTTGCTTGAAAAGAGGATGCTGAGCCATAAATAGTCCCCACTCAATAAATAAGTGCTCTAATACGTGTACTTACCATGTGCTGTGCAAATAAAGAGGGAGTGACTGACGTCTACAGATTTGTGGAAAAGTACCATAGAGCAGTGGACATTAATGGCTCATGAAGGATGAGTAGTTCAACATCAGACAAAGGAAGGAAGCTATCCTAGACCGAAGAAATATCAAGATAAAAATCAAGGTATCCAGAAAGATCAGGGTATGTTAAAAAAAAAAAAAAATCAAAAAAAAAAAAAAAAATCAAACAAATCTGTGTGGCTAACGTGTCAGTTTCGTGTGGCGATGTCATGAGAGATGAGACTGAAAAGCCATTTTGGGGCCAGACTATGAAGAGTTCAAAACCATTCCTTGCACAAGTATGTAAATAAGTTTTTTTAAAAAATGGCTTTCATAATAAATTGCAATAATACTCATACTAGAGATGACAGCATAGCTTTATAGGCAAAATACATTATAGGTATTGGGTTGACTAAAATTTTAGAGTCTGTAATGGAATTTATAGAACATGGAGACTTGATTTCCAATGGTTTCAAGATCCTAGATTAATGCTGCATCACTCAGAATAGACTGGATGAAGCTGCAATAATAGCAGGTGACCCCCAACTCTCAGTGGCTTGCAGCTGATGCTACATAGTCATTTTTCAATGACTATGCTCTAGCACTATCCCATGATGTCTTTATTTCCTGACTCAAGCTAATAGAACTTCTGTCTGGAACAGTGTTTGTCTTGTGGCAGAGAGAAAAGAGATCATACTAAAGCTCAAACTGGTTTTTAAAGGTTCCAGCAGGAAGTGACAAACATCATTTATGCACACTTTTCACTGGCCCAAGCAAGTTGATCAGATGCCTTTCAGTAAGGCAGGAAATACATGGTCTACCACAATCTATAATCTACATCACTAAATCACACACAAACACCATCTCAGAACTTGAGCTTCTTGAATAATTCATTCATAGTTTGTATTAGAGTGGAATCTTCAAATTAAGTTCCCTAAATGGCTGATTTGCAAGAGACACATTTCTGCTATTAAATAGAAATGTAGCTTTCAAATGAATTTAAAGTTGTAAAAGCAAATCCTCTTTTTCTCCCACCCTTTGCCAATGTTCATGAAACTACTGTGTACCAGGACACGGTGCTAGATACTTTCAAATACATTATTATCTAATTTAATTTGCAGAACTGTGCAATGTGTGTCAGATAAAAAGGCTCTGAGAGTTTAGAGGCTTGTCTGAGAACACGTAGTTAGTAAGTGAATAAAGGTTGTTTGTAAGAGACCTATAGTAGCATATATCTGATGTTCTCATGGAATTTTTAAAAGGATTTGAAAACATCATCCTTGAAAATGGATGCTTTCAGAAAGCATTTATTTCAAATCAGTTTTTTAATATGCTTGTATATTATTGTTATATATCGCTGAAGTTTAAGTTCATTAATGTCTATTTTTTGACTGAGAAGCAGTTAACAATAGGATGCAGGTTATCAAGTTGAAGATAATGGTTTATGATTTTCTTTGAGCCATCTATATAATGCTTCATTTCTTTCTGCGTGATAATATAATGTAAAGAAATTTTAATAAACCATCAGTTCCTTTATATTCTCTTACATGTCTCCCATGTACTAAAGCTATAATTATAAATCTACTTTGATTACATTAATCTGAAACATTTAGTAGTCCTTACTATGCCACATTAGTCTATTTAAAATTCCTCCATGGTGAGTTTAAATGAATGGCTTTCATCTGTTGGACTCATCTAACTAACTATTCTTCTGTTCTCCAAACTTTTCTCCTATGAGTTATCATCACGGTGGAAGTTCCCCTCATTATTAATGCAACCTCATTTCCTCTTTACTGAAATATCTTTCCTGTGTCAAAGTCCAACTTGGGATTCTTCCAGGTGAACCTCTTTTTCATTATGTGTATTGTTAGTTATGTATGTGTGTACATGTGTTATCTACATATATACATGTGTATAGGTATATGCATATATTCGTATAATACATTTGAATGGATATTGTTTCCCTCAAGAGTTTTTATTAATTCCTTCAGCCATTCACTTTCCTATCTACTCATTTAGTTTAAAATATTAATTAAATATCTGCAATATCCCAGGTACTGTCTTCGGCCCTGTGACAACAGCAGTGTCAATTCTGACCTTATAGAGTTTTCTGTTAGTGGCAGAGTTCAGGTTACTGAGTTCTCTGTAACTCTCCACAGTATCATTTTTAAATGCTCAGGCTTTGGGAGAACATGCAATGACCAGGGATGAAATAATATTTTTTTCATGTATGTATGAAAGTAGGATATTTTTGTTGTAGAAAGCCTAACCAACCAAAGAGAGAAATTCCCAACACATAGATCTCTTATTACTATTGCATGATGTAATTCCAGGCTACTCATAGATGGGTGCCTACTGGTACTTTCAATTTCTTTGCATACCAAGTGCTCTCCCAGCCCTCAGCTCAGGGATGCCAATCACCTCCCATCGCCCTCTTTGGCCTCTCTGATAGATTGTATATGCACAGGAGCTGTTTACTCTGAGCTCTTTGCTCCAGCAAAGGATTGCTGCTGAGAATAAAGGCTTGCCTAACCCCCGTGGTCTCTTTACATTGTTCAGAGTAGATTGCCATGTGTTCCTAACGTCTTAACTGTCTTAATGCCTCTTCTGAACATTATTTTAATGGACACTCTTTAGGTTGGTACACTCTAATGCACGCAGTATATTAAAGGCCTAAAGGGAACCACAGAAGAAAACACTTCGTTCTGTCTAGAACTCAAAGAGACACCTAAACTTTTTTTCTTTTTTTACTGGCTACAGAATGAATGCTGCCTGAATGAGTAATGATTAGAAAGCGTTTGGAACTGTATTACCATAGGTGACAGCTCTGCGGAGATAGGCAGGTAATGTTAAGAGGCAAGGATAAGAGGCTATGACATTATGTCTGGAGGGTTAAGGACTCACAGTCAAAGCTTGAACTGCTATTACTGGATCAATACTTCTCAGTTCAACACTTATCTTGAC